>NC_056732.1:414352680-414482680 GCF_019279795.1 Protopterus annectens
AATAAAATGCAAATAACAACAATAATAATAATAATAATAATAATAAATAAAAATAACTTCCCAAATTTTTATGAAGTCTAAAACAGACTCAGATCGATGTAGTCTTGTATGTGAAGATTCATTTATTTCTATTTGGTGCTTAGTAATGCAGAATTAGGATCAGAAAAACTGTATTTCTTTAGTAGGAGCAGTGCAGAAATTCTTGTCTATGACTGTTATGCACTTTTAGAGAAGTTAGTGAATGACTTTTGGGAGCCATGAAGGAAGTGCTGTTTTTCATTTACAGTTAGGTATGCTGTTATCAAAATTTTGGCCCTCCTATTTGCCCTGCACTATCTAAGTCATATCTTACAGGTTCCACCTATCAGTATAATAGTAAGGTTGACAACAAGGTGGAATTTTTTGTGGGACAATAAACTGCCTAGGGTTAGTAAGGTGAGGCTCTGTCTGGGGGCAGGAAATCATTTTAGGTGAAGGAAGGATAGCTGAACAGTCTCAGACTATATAGTTCTACCCTTCAGTTCAAAACCAGCCTGATGATGAGATGACTTAGGTCATCAGAGGTGTTCCGGACAGTGAGTAGTTTGCAAATGTTAAGAGCTGATAGCATTCAGGTGGTCATAATGGCTATTATGGAGAGGGGGAAGTATATGACTGGAACTCTGTCAATATCATAGAATAAAAGGTAGTTGGTGTAGGACCTTATATGAAGGGTGAGGAACACTAATACTACTTGACAAAGTTATAGCCCACCTTATGGGATAGGTGGCAATATAGTAAAGTGGTTCGCCTTATAGTGAGATATGCTCTGGAAGCTACCACAGAGAAATTTATACAATACTTATGTTCTGATCAGAACTTCCATGAGGTGTGAGTATAGTGGCTGGAGGATGCAGGATTCGTAACACTTATGAGGATGTTGGGATCTTAATATGCAGTGCATGGCACTATAATAATTGCAGAGTTGGAAGAGTGCACTAAAAGCCAAGAGGACTACATCTACAATTTTATAAGGACAACATCTTAATCAGCTGATGGTAGGGTAATCCATATATGAGATGTTTAGATGCTAGGGAGTCTGATGGAGAAACAATACAAAGGAAGTTTGAGAACATAGAAATAATACCAGGTAAGTGATCACAGTGACTACAAGATGTCAAGCAATATACATTATTAGGTAAACTTAAATTTTTTTAAATTTTTGTCTACCCATCCAGTCATCAAGACTAGCCTTAAAGTAGCCAAAGTAGTAATTTATTTGGCTAGTAATGGCAAATTAGTCCACAGGCTGGGAATATGCTAATGTTTTTGTATAGATTTAGGTCTCTAGTCTAGGTTTTGCAAAAGTACTGATTTTGAGAAGTAATAGGAGGTCAAAGAGGATTCAATCTTTCATAGCTCAAAAAGTTAAACACAGGTCACCTCAGAGCAGCCAGCAGGCTACTGAATGTAAGGAGAGCTGGGATAATCTTTTGGGATAATTGAAGGATTCAAGACCTTAAATATTTGCAGCCTTTCCACTTTGATTTATACATATTAAATAGGACATTGTATTCAATGATGGGTCTGATAAGAGATGAATATAGGTGTAGAATGACCTCTTTGGCTCTTGAAGATATTCCCTTGGTAATTTACTGTGCCAGACAGAAAGATTTCCTGGCTGTGGTGGAAACGCTATGATTGAATGAAAGACAGTTATCCACAGAAGTACCCAGGTCTCTTATGACCATCTCTGTCTGAAGGGGAGTGCCATTTTTAACATAGGAGGTGAGAGCAGCTCTTTTGCTGAATGCTTCTACACTACACTTTTTGCATTTAACTTTAACTGTTTTTAGTACACCAGGCATGTGCATGTTCCTGTCCTTGCTTGAACTATTTAGTATCGGTTGGATAAGTGGATATCAGTACCCAGCTTGCAGTCATCAGCAAATCTGATCAACCAAACTTTTGAGATATTGACGACTTAGATGTCTGCAAAATAAATATCTAACAGGAGAGGACCTGGCATGTATCCCTGTGGCAACCTAACTGTTACAAGTTTACTTCCAGAGAGTGTACCAGCCAGTTTCAAAACCTGGAATGTGTTGGAAAGCCAATTTGGAATCCAGCAGACAATACAGGGGTTTACATTAAGTTTGTCTAATTTTTCAAGGATTCTAGCATGGGGAATAAAATCAAAGGACTTAGCCAGGTCAAGTTTTACGTTTATGAACTTATAAGTACTGTCACAAGTTTCAGTGCTTTGCAAAGATAATAAACTGGAGTATAATCAGGTCTCTGATCATAACCAGTATATTATATGTTTGAGACATGGATGCCAATAAATTCACCTCAAGATCAATGCATGAAAGGGGAATCATTGCATTCATGTCACAAACACATATTACATTATGATCAGAGACCCCATATTACTTCTTTGTAGTTTATGGAGATTTATCTGCTCCATGTACTACTAGTTACACAAACGTAAGTTAAGAAAAAAAATGTGATGTGTTGTACTGACTTTGAAAGGAAGCAATTTGATTCAAAATACTGGCTGTAATGTAGTAGGCAGAAACAGGAGTTGAAACTAAACAGTTTCTTGTCCTGCTGCTGCTGTTTCTGGCTGGTGCTATCAGCTTTTAGTGCCAGATCTGATGATAACAGCATGTAGAGGGTGCTTAAGCACTCTTCTAAGCACCATTAAGGTCAGGTCTAATGCTAGAATAGCGCTGACCTAGTTTGCTATTTAACTTTTATTGGAGCATAAGCATGGTGCTCCATTCACTACATTTTTTATGTACATTCTACCTGCAATTCTAAATGAAGATATTACTCTACTTAGAATAAAATAAAATGGGAATCTACATTCTGTCAGGCTATAAGCATATTAGGATGATAATAAGGTTATAAAAAGAAAAACAGAACAATGTAATATGTCTTTTTTACTGACTTGAATACCACTATATATATATATATATATGTGTGTGTGTGTGTGTGTGTGTGTGTGTATATATATATATATATATATATATATATATATATATATATATATATACACATATATATATATATATGTGTGTGTGTGTGTGTGTGTATGTGTGTGTATGGATTCACTTTAGAAGCTCGAATTCCCAAAAACCCAAACGTCATATGCTCGAGACCATAAGTTTGATTTTTGGAAACTCAAACTCCTAAAATATAATGTAAAAAAACCCAAAAAAGTCAAACACCACCCCTAGGGCACCCCCCCCCACCACTTAAATATACCAACTCTGAGATTGCGCTACAGTGAGGAAAAGGGAAATCTCCCATTTTGCGCTGTATTCGGGAGCGCAAAATGGGAGATTTCCCATTTCCTGTCAACATCGCAAAAAAAAATTAAAACATTACTTACACACAGAGCATACAGGAGTCCTTGCCTCTGTGTGTAAGTAACGTTTTAAGGTAAGTAAAGTGTTATTTTGTAATACTTTACACATTCGAGTTACTGAAAGCTAGAGCATGTGGTCTCGACCATATGCAATTCGAACTTTCAGTAATTCGAGCATGTAAAGTGCTCCTGTATATATGTGTATATATATATATATATATATATATATATATATATATATATATATATAAAAAGAGGGAGAGAGAGAGAGAGAGATAGATATGTTAGATGAATTGCCTCTTGCAAGTAATATATTTGAGTGGCTTAAATTCAAACTGCTGGAGTCTTATTAAATCAGCTGCAGCCCTGATAACAATACTAGAGGATGAAGGAGAAGAAGAAAATGGTTGCTTATCAAAGCTGAGAGAATAAGTGCCCAAAATAGCTGTCTCTGGTGGTTGGTGCCTACACAGAAGAAAATGTTTGTCTAATTTTAGACTCCATATGCCCCATTCACAGGTCATTTCCTATGTGACTAAAACTGCTGCAAGCTATGAATTATTTCATTCTTCTGAAGATCAGTGGATATGGTTTGTGAATATTTCTAAATATTTTATTCCACCAGGCCAGATCTGATGATAACATCATGCTGATCTGCTGCTGCTATGAATCTGTTGTTGATATGATTTACATTTTTATTTTTTAATTTTGAGGATGATGAGTGAATACCAAAACATAGTTATGATTTTCTACATTGCCAGGGGTGCCAGAAGCTGCTGAAGGCTGTGGGGCCAGAAGGCAAAAGTTGCACTTAGTAATCTAAAATGGTGTTTTTTTAGCTGTCTACTACCATAACAGAAGCATATCCATGACGCAAGATGCACATATTGTAAATATGAATTATATTTGGAATGACTGCACAGAAATTTCATACAAATGAAGCTAAAGTTGCACCTGCATGGTATGTGATCCAGTAGCCATATGTTCAAAAGTTAAAGATGAACGTGCAGTAGTGTTGCAACACACTTACTGTGGCCACACAGAGAGCAACCACCACAGAAGAGTAGTGGGAAGTTGTTAAACACTTCCCACTGGATTTACTATTCTTCCGTGCAGGACTAGCTTAGTCCTACATGGAAGAGGACGTTTAGGAGCAGGACGGCAGTGCGCCATGCATATTAATGAAGGCACGCTGCCTGAGCTCCTAATCTTACACAGAGTGTGTAAGAGTGCAGGGGGCATGTCTGAGAGCAGAGCTCTCAGCATATACATGCCCTCACAATGAAGAACAGCAGAAAGGCCAAAGAAATGAGCGAGACCGCTCATAGGTGTCCGCATATCCCCAGCAACATTCCTCCATGTGTACAACAGCAAGTAAATACAAATAAAATGAACAACCCCTTTTTTTATTAAACATCTGATTAAAGCTAACCGTAGGTGCGCTGGTGTGCTCATCGCTTAGCTACGGTTAATGCAGCTTAAATGGCTGAGGAGGATAACAAGGAAGATATATGCAAATGAATACGTATAGCAATAGTGTAGTGGGCAGAGCATTCACCTTACGAGCAGGTATTCCCAGTTCAAGTCCTATTGCAGCCTATTCCATTTTCCATGGAAAATCACATTATGACCAATATTTTTGTTGCATAACCCACTAAATAGCATATATTTGTGAATTGGAGTACTGCATTAAATCCACATGTGAGGTGTCAGTGTCATAATTTTGCAAAGTCCCGAGATAAGCACATGTGCCCCATCAGTATATGTACACAGGAATCATGGATACAAATGGAAGGTAAAATGTGTAATGAATGACAACTCCATACAGCTTCTAAATCCCCCACCTTCCCAAGAACCATGAGATATAACTGTCCAAATCAGTGAAATTGTAAGCGGGAGTAAGCACTAGTAAGCAAGTGAAAGCACCAATAAGCAGTAGTAAGCATATCTAAGCACTAGTAAGTGAGTTTAAGCCCGTTGTGCAGGGGTAAGCAATGTGCACACAGGTTAAGCAGTTTTGAAGCTATCTCTCTGTAAGCATATGTAACTGGAGGTTAGCATTGCTTACCCTCGCACAAACATGTGCAAACCCACTTACAACTGTTCAAATGTGTCTTAATCACTCTGTATCCAATGGCCCTTGTTCTGCCCAGCAACAAAATAAACAGCCTTGCAGGTCTTGAAACCAGGACACTATACACTATAGTCACAGTAGTTAACCACCAAGCAATCACAGCAGTACAGAAGAATGAGGTATCACCAAACAAGTCCTCCTATAGTAAAATCAAACTGAACCTGTGAAAGGAATTAGTATACAGTCATATTTTCCATAACCCACTACATAACATAAATATGTGAACTGGAGTACAGCAGTAAGCCCAGAAGTGAGGTGTAATTGTAATAGAGTGTTGAAGTCCCCAGTAAAACACAAGGACCCCATACAGTGTATGTACACATGAATTATGGATACCAGGCAGATATATAAGATGTAATGAATAAGAAATCAATGTCAAAAAGAAAATATAATGCAAAGTCTAATGTAAGCAACGCTAAGCATTACACAGGCCAGCTTAGGAGGTGTAAGCAATGTGTAGGCCAGCTAAGTCATTGTACCCAGTCGTATACCCCTTTAAACAATGCCAACCTTAGGTAAGCAGGTTTTCCCATAGCCTAGCCTTTTCAAAACCGGCCAATCATGGTAAAGTGTAGGGAATTGGCCCTACCTAAACCCAACAGGCGGGAATACATCTCATAACTGGTTGTCACTTCCCCTTGCAGGCACCATGTCAGGAAGGGGAGAGGGAGTGTGCTTTCAGGCGCAGCGTTGGTGCATCCAGGAGTCCAGAGTCATGGCAGGACTCCTTGTCAAAGACCATGAGTAGAGACTGCTGCAGGGCCAGTACCAGGGTTCCCAATATAAGGCAGAAGCCTGGGACCATCTTGCCCATGACCTCACCATTGCCACTGGCATACCCCAAACTGGTGAGCAGGTCAGGCATCACTATGCTGACCTGAAGCAGCATAAGGGAGACCTCTTGGAGCAATGGATCCAAGAGGCTAGAACGGCAGGGGATTTCTCAGCTATGTGTAAGTATCACTCCAGTATGTGTGTAGTAATAGCCAGCTCATGTATATCATGGATAGGTATGGCTAAATATTTCTCTTATGTCCTCCACAGCTGCAAGCGAGCAGGCCACAAACCAGGAGGCCCATGGAAGTCACCTGGAGAGGTTGTGATGCGAGACAGGTCAGTAATACTCTTGCATGTACTGTCATAGGAAATAAATCTAAAAGTATTAGTACATTAATTGCCTGTATAAAACCTGTATTGTTTAAGGCAAGTACTGCAAACACCAGAGAATATGGCAGGAAGAGTCTCATATAGTTTGTATGTAAATAAAAGTGTAATAGCCTGACAATAAAGGTCTAACTGCTGGACTGCATGTGTATACTCTGGTATCATATGGTAATGTAGATTTGCAATCACGTAATAGTACTGTTATATTAAGCACTGTTACCCACACTGTGCACCATAAACTGAATGTGTAGGAATGCCTGTATATGACTGCTGTAATCCCCAGAGGCCATTTAGTACAACTGAGAGACACATAGACAGAAAACAGGGAAAAGGCAGACAACAAAACCTGAATAGCACATGCAACTGAGATGTGAACTGTTGTATTTTTAGCACACACAGCCATGGTTCGAATCCTGGCAGTGGTAGTAGTCTGCATACAGGATCATACCCCACAAATGTACAGATATGTCCAGAATGTCCAGTAAAGTGGCCCATATATGTTGCCTGTCAACCTGACCCCCCTGGGAAATCAGTGGGATGATCCCAGATGTGCAGGCAGCAAACAGGAGATACAACTGATTGACACACATCTATGAGAACAAAGCTGGCATACTAGCAACTCCCCAAAACCTTATGAGAGTAAGAAGCCATGTATATCCCATTTACACCCCCATGTTGCCAAGCTGTGGCCAGAGTATGTACAGTAACAGAGTGAGATGTATGTGCATAATAGTAATGTGGAATCTGGTACTGTGTGTGGCAACATTCAAGTAGCGCTAACAAACATTTCTCCCACAGGTCTGTCAGATGCCAACACTGTGCCCAGAAATTCAAGAATGATACCTTGTACTGGTACTGTTTACTTTGGTATTGTATGGCACTGTGACTGATGCAGTTGCTCTGAATAATAAGGTATTACTCATCACTGTCGCCCACACTGCCCTACAAAATATAACTGTCTAGGAAATCCTGAATAAGAATGTTGTAATGCAAGGTCAGAATGCAAAACCACAGGAGAATTAGAAGACAGAAAGCAGATAGGAGATATACAGCAATATCTATATAGCACACATAACTCTGATGGGCAGTGTTTAAGTTGTAGCAGACACAGCCATGTTCTAAATCCTGGGAGTGGAAGTAGGCTGCATACAGAATCATACCCCACAACTGTACAGATAAGACCAGAATGTCCAGTATATGGGCCCATATCTGCTGCCTGTCACCCTGTCCCCCTGAGAAGTCTGTGGGATGATCCCAGATATTTAGGCAGCAAACAGGGAATACAACTGATTGTCACACATCTATGAGAACAAACCTGTCACTTTAGCAACTCCCAAAACTGTTATGATAGTGATAAGCCAAGTATGTCCTATCTACACCCGCATGTTGTCACACTGTGACCAGAGTGTGTACAGTAACAGTGAGATGTATGTGCATAATACTAATGTGTAATCTGGAACTTTGTGTGGCAACATTCAGGTAGTGCTAACAAACATTGCTCCCACATATACGTCGTATACGAACACTGTGCCAAGAAAAAAAGCCTTGGTACCCTGTACTGGTACTGTTTGCTCTGGTATTGTATGGAATTGTGAGTGTTGCAGTTGCTCTGAATAATAAAGTATCACTTATCACTGTCACCCACACTGTGCTACATAATATAACTATGTAGAAAAGCATGTATATGTGAGTTGTAAGTCACTAAAGGTTGAAGAGGGCAATAGTCTAGATATGTCCCAGTACACTTGCATGTGGTCAAGACATGGCCAGAGTCTGTGCAGAAAGAGTTGGATAGCTGTGTGCAAAACATCAACCTGGAATCTGGGAGTATGCGTAGAAACAGTTAGTTAATATTAACAAACATTCCCTCCACAGGTATACCAGGTAAGAGGTGTATACTGCAGGTAAAACCAATTCATGTATAATGATGACGACAGACATATCACTGTCCAAACTAAGGCTATAGGGTAGTGTAGTAAGACTTGTAAGGTATAGATAACAGCACTGACTAGGAGAGCAATGTGGACTACAGGAATATACTAGTTGTTAATTGACATCTTTCTCCGCCCCCACCATATCTCCAACAATAAACTACATACCCACCTCAATCTGTATGTAATGTCTCCACTCTTCTGATTATGTCCTATTGGTTGATATATATTTAAATTTGTTTCCATGCATGTGATATATTGAATTATTCCAACACTGGTGGCATGGTGCCATCAATGTACCTGCATGCTGTTATTATTACCACTGTGATCCTATATATACATGTGTTCAGTTTGCTATGCAACTGTTCCGTATCTGGTGTCTGGGTTAATGGGAATATCTATGCATGCTGTTTTGCCTAACCCTGGAATGTGTTGACTATTATTAACCCACATATGATGATAAAATCTAAACACTATAGCATGTTTGGGAAGGCCGGTCCCAGCGGACCCACCTGTCCCACCTCAGCTGGCCATGACACTGGGCACCAGCATGTCTGGGGACCAACCCGCGACCTCCTCATCTGTTGGTCCTGCACCACCTTCAGGTGGAACCACCTCAGGGGAAGGGGCTCGTCCCCCCCCTAGGGGAGGGCGGGGACAGGAATCTGTCACCCGTCGCCAAGTCCAGGTCATGGTGCATAGCGAGCTCCGCACAGAGGCTGGAGATCTGCTACACCATCCCAAGGGCCGTGTGTTGCAACTAGAGGGTCAGCCTGGCTCTCTGACTCAGCCCCCAGCACAGCCACCTTTGGGGCTGTGAAGGTGCAGTGGTGATTGCCCATGGGTGGGGATCTCAGTCCCACTGTTTCCACTAGAGGGCTCATTGGGCTTCCGATTTCCCAACACCCCTCCCCGTCAAGGTGTTTACCCCCCACATGTGTCATATACTGCCCTGTATGCATCTTGTCTTGTCTGTTAACCTACCCAACCTGCCTCCCCAAATATACCTACTATCCCTCCCCAACATCCCACTCTCACCTGAAAAAAAAAAAGGGCAGTCTGATCCCCCCAAAAAATCTCGCCCCATACATAGCTGTCCATTTCATACACATATCCACTGGACACGTAATCTGGTCTAATTGGCATCACAACATATTATTGTTGTCCTCACCCCTCTCTCAGGGGTTTGAGTGTCCAAATCTACCTCCAAATTCACTGTATATCCACAGCTGTTGCTGTAGAAGAAATGGGCAGCTATGGACCTTCCACACACCCTTCCTGCACATCCCTACCTATTTTCCCTACTGCCTTTCCGTCTTTGTGCCCTTTTTCACCACTTTCCTATCAACCCTTTTTTCTTTTCTTTTAAAGAAAATAGTGCAGGGGTAAGTGGGAATAAGCACTTTTAAGCAGCAGTAAGCAGTTGTAAGCCTGTTTGTATGGGGGTAAGCAATGCCTACACAGGTTAAGCAATTTAGAAGCTAACTGAGTATAAGAAACTGTAACCGGAAGTTAGCAGTGCTTACCTCCGCACAAACCCATGCAAACCCACTTACAACTGCTTAAAAGTGCCTCAATCACTCTATATCCAATGGCCCTTGTTCTGCCCAGCAGCCAAATAAACAGCCTCTGCAAGGATCGAGCCCAGGATCCTGCACACCATAGTCAATATGATTTACCACTAAGCCATGTTAGATACACACAGCCCTGATGTTTTCACAGACATATCATCCAGCCGAGTCATTCAATAGTATAGGGAATGTATTTCAACAATTTCAACATGTAGATGTATGTGTGTGTGTATATATATTAATATCTAAATAAATATAACATATCTATATATGCACATATATATATATATATATATATATATATATATATATATATATATAAATATAAACATATATACATACATATGCATGCATCTATAGATATATATGTCTACATCTATATGTATATATATATATATATATATATATATATATATATATATATATATATATATATATATATATATATATATATATATATATATATATATATGTAAACAGATATATATGCAAACATATATATATATATATATATATATATATAGATATATATATATATATATTTATATATATATATTTATATATATATAGGTATATACGGACATACATCTGTAGATAAAAATGGAAACATAAGAAAAACATATATGTCCACATGCACGGTTAATGGGGTTGAGAGTCCCCAAATAACATACATCTTGTACGAATAGGTATGCCCCCCCCACAGCTAAACACATCTGCCCTGCAATACACTACCAACTGTTGCAGATCCCATAACCAGGACCTGACACGGCATGGGCACAAGATGTTAACAGTACTCCATCCCACCCGTATGATGTCAGGCTGGTATCAGTAACATATCATGCAGTACAGTCTGGCTCTCATAGGGACTGTACAATGTAGAAGCAATCAACACCACTAGGATACATATACACAGACACATATATGCATATATATATATATATATATATATATATATATATATATATATATGTAACTACACATACACACACACAGGTATGTAAAGTAAGATACATATGTAGAAGGTGCACACAATATGGAACAGCCACTATGCCTACAGTTACCACCTTACCAGCTGGACACTGTATGAGCCACCCATACAAATGACAATCGTTGCCTGCAACATATACCCACAGAGTGGTCAAAGGATATAACACCACACACAGGTTTGCATACATGGGAAAGCTTTATTTGTGTACTATTACAGTTGTATATGCTATGTCATATAGCTGTCTAGACATTGACATCCATATAAACAGAGTAATGCAAATGTGAAACAGTTATACTAATACAGTAGTCTGGAAAGGTTTACAAATACTGCTGTCCAGGCCAAGGCCTTCAAGTAGTACAATAGTAAAGACAGACTGGGCCACAGGATACCAAATCATCAACAGTAAGCAATGCAGATGCATAGTTCAGCAGCCTCTATCTACACTCTGTACACAATCCCTAGGGGTTAAAGACCTCAGTTGACACAATGGTATGTAACTGTTAGATAACAAGGCATAACTGACACCATCACAAACACACTGACAAACAGAACAGTCTGTATGGCAGGAGACAGTAGGCCTGCATTTACCCAAGGAGGATTGTATGGTAATGTACATCCAGATACCTTAAGGCAGCTTACCACTGATACCCCCACATGTTGTAACAGCCTAGGTTAGTTATGGTGCACCCCCCCCCCCTAGACTCAACAATACAGGGCCATATACCACTGTTACTTATACTGGCTTCTGGAGTGCATAAGGGCACACATGTATTGCGTAGATGAAGGCCACACATATATGGCCCCAAACCCACTGTATGTGTGAGGGACACAACAGCAGTGGACTGATGGCAGAAATGGCAGCATGACATATTCACAGCCCACTACAGAACAACCCCTGGCAGCATGTCATATGTGCAAAGCCTGGTATGTAGGTGAAGGACAGAGGCTGGAACACAGGCCCAAATGTGGAAAACTGTTGTCATTCACTAAGCAAGTTGCTAGTGTTACAGGATAGTCTGCAACATACCCTTAGTCAGGAATATGACGTTAAAACAGAAATGGATGTAGCCATGTACTGATAGCACTCAACACACACACTATCAGTGAAATCTCTGACACAAGACCTATGTAGTGGACAGACAAAACATAATAGGCACACCTCTGGCTATCAAGAGGATAGGCCCACAATTGAGAGCCATGCAGACAGACTGCATTCCAAGTTAAACTAGTATGTACACACAAACCCTGCAATACCAATGCTATACAATGCATAAAACAACTCTACACACCCTCTGTCTGTAGTTCTGGAACCTCCTACAAATATGCAGCTGGCCTGAGTGTGCAGGTTCCTCTGTAAGATGTATTGCTACCTGCTGTCTGTAACAGTGATGCCCACACACAGAAAGGATGTCCATCCCACAGGAAAGGTAAGGGGACCACGCCCGTATGATGTAGGAATTTATAGTAGGTGGTTGCCATTACAGTGGTAATTGGAAGTACTACACAGCAAGCTGTATGCAGGTAGCAAGTGGAGGACACTGATTGGTGCAGAGGCCATCACCTGATCATGTGCATCACCTACGAAATCGATACTGCAATCTATTCAAAGCAGCTCAATCCATTTACTGGACAGAGACTGAGAGAGCGAGAGAGAGTGAAAGTGAAAGTGAATGTGAATGTGAATGTGGAAGTGGAAGTGGAAGTGAAAGCAAAAGCCAAAGCCACAGCAAAAAAATATATAATTACATCCAGCAAACTATCCAGAACACAAAAAATGAAAAGCAAAGCATGACCCAGAGACACTCTCCTTAGTGCTTTCATTCCTTTAATGCAGAACGTCTTCAGAAACTATCCAGAAATTACATAATTTCCACAACAGGTATGTGAAGTATATATGCATGTAATTGAATGTAGTACTTGGTCCATAATAATAGGATAGATGATGTTGAATGATTCATATGTGCCATCAAGTGTTGTTGTAATGATGTTCAACTGAACAACTGCTATAGACAATAGTGTCTGTCCGTGTGGGTTGTGGGCCATAGCCGTCAACTGTGCAGATCAGCACTAACTGACAAGATGTAAGCCATCATAGTGTGTGTTGTGTAATGGGAAGTATGTATATTATGTGGCCAATAGCTGGTGGTGGAAGTAATGCCATTATGATGTACACGTGGGACCCATGGCCCACCACTGGCAGGATACTCAGGTTAATCTGTAATGTAGCATGCAGGAATGCCATAGGCATGTAATAGGGTTACCTGCAATCTGGCCCTACATATACCCCCCTAATGACATGCTGCCTCCATATGTGGCACCTGTCTATGTTGTAGCAAGGCGGAACAGTGCAGCTGTGCAGAAAGGTTTCGTGAGATTGTGGACCTGATGTCTGAATGTACCCCACATATAGGTATGCATATGTGCACATATATACACATATACAGTATCAATATATAAACATATATATATATATATATATATATATATATATATATATATATATATACACATATATATATATATATATATATAGCTACATGCATGTCCACAAATAAACAGATACCCACGTGTAGACATCTATATGAGCACATATATACAACATCACATATATCTACACATATATAGATATATACCTATATGTCCAACAGCATGCATAGATATCCCAATAACACAGAATATCAGATGTGTAGCAATCACAAAGCAACCATACCACAGGCATATATGGAACCATAGTGGCCCTGACAATGGCATGCAGGTGAATAGTCTGTAACAGGCCAGCAACGATATTGTCCACACAGGGAATATGGCTACAAACACATAGCAGAAAGTGTGGTACAATACAATATCTGTCCCACTGGTAAGTAAGCTGTAGCCATACCTAATGAATTGTGTGTACAGTTTGTTGTCACTGATATGGTGGGGGCATGACAGAGATGTGTATTAAAAACTGTGGTAACCTTGCTGTATGAGTTGCTTAGACCTGTTTCCATCTTTATGTCTTTCAGCCAAGATGTCACATGCATGTCTGCCAACATATTCAGCAGCTGAAAATAAAGTGCTGATCACGTATTTAATCCAGCACTACCCTGTGCTGTTTGGCCGGGCTGCCCATGACCAGCAGGAGTGGACCGCCCTGTGGAATGACCTAGTTCACAGGGTCAATGATGTTGGACTGCACAACCACAGTTATGAGCAGGTCTGGCATCATTGTACTGACCTGCTTTGCAATGCCTGTCGGCATGCTGCTGCAGTCCAGGGGGATCACCTCACCCCAGGGAGGGGGCCATGCCATCCATCCCCCCTGACATTTGTGGAGGAGTTCCTGGCCAGCCTCATGGCACCTGCCCATCCGGCCCGCCACCAACCACCGGACACCTTTGTGGAGGTGGGTGCCACCCACACACCGGCTGAGGAGTGTGCAGGTAAGGCCACAGGGCATATCAGTAGACCACTTGTTGTGTATACATCTGCATCGGTACAGGTAGAGCATTCATATCTGACATGTCATAGGTATATTGTGTTGCTGCATAGTAGTGATAAACAAATGTCCATATGTGATAGTATTGTGGAAACATGCCGTTGATGTATTGTAATACTGCACCCATCCTGTAGCCCTGCCACAGGTGTGGCCACTGACATTGCATCTCTCACCCTCTTATGTAGGTCCCTCCAGGATACCACCAAGGCAGCAGCCTGTAGCCTGTGAGTATGGTTTATGTAGATGCCTGCCAACACACCGGGCATGTAATGCTGATGGTATATTCCATGCACACATCTAACACACATACCCAGAATGCATGCTGTACATGTGCACGTTTTGTTGCTGTGAAATGCACGGCATCACAGGGGTGACCATGATGGGGTATTGGAAGGTTATGTCAGACACCTGCATGATAACTAACATCATGTCATTGCGGAATGTGTCCACAAGGAGTAACATACTGGTGGGAGACATGGCCTACAGTAGGGACATGTTTGGAACAACACGCATATGCAGTGCAACACCAGTGTATATACCTGTAGGACAATGGCAACTGCTGCAGAGATACACTGTGGCATAAGGCATTACAGTAATCCACATTATCAGCTGGGACTAAGCTGTAACATGTGGTATTCAGTATATGAGACACTGCAAAGTGACACACGTGTAGGACTTACTTGTCATGCATCTGAAAAAAGGCTGAAGGAGGGGGGATGTCAGCATGACACACCAGTGCACTGCAGCAGGGATCCTAAGGATGCTAAAAATGGCAGTATCTGCACATAGTTAGGTTCAGGATTTGTGGCAGATGTAACCCTACCCTCACAGCAATAGTGATGGCAGTGTGTGAACACCAAGGGATGTGCACATGAGTAGACCTTGCAATCATGCAGAGTAGGGGATATGTGTAGGGCAGACTGAACATACACTGGCAATTGCAGATGGCCCACACTGGTATACCCCCACCAGGAATAGTGACCACTGTAGTACACACAACAACAGGTGCATCAAACTGTCATAGCACACATATGCCCACACAGAGTGTATGCATTGCAGTCAGCATCCACACACCTAACACATTCTGTAAACACTGCATGTGAAAGTACAGGGCATATGTCACATACCGGGCACATGTACTGTTAAGATATGCAGTGATGTGGTCCCAATGCAGATCATGGATGGGCGTGTCATATTAGGAAGGGTGTGTACACCCCCCATAGCCACGGTATGCTCTGATGGTTGTTAGTGTAAGAGTATTGGATTTGTCATACATGGTCTGCTAATGTTGAGAGCTGTACATCAGGCATCAGGCAATCACAAATGACATCTGTCCACATATCATCCCAGGTATGTGTTGCTGGAAAACATAGGGGCTGTGAGCATTAAAGCAGACATAACCGGCAAAGTAGTACACATTCAGCAATGGGCCGTACACCTGTGAGCTGTGGTGCACAGTACATGGTAGGGTGCAGAACAGGTGCACAGAAATATCATGTTCATGACCTCAGTGGTATCCAGGGGAAGGGGCTTCACCTAGTGACACAGCACATGCATCACACACATGTATACTGTTGCCAGCATGGATTTACTATAACTGCACTGCATGCTGTTGGGTACCATATGTTATGCATGTTGACAGAGGGGTAATAAGAGGACTGCGTGTACTTTCATTGTGCAACCTCACCTGTATGTTTGTGTGTGTCTGTGTGTGTGTGTGTGTGTCTGTGTGTGTGTGTGTGTGTGTGTGTGTGCGTCCTGGTGGGCAGTCAGTTTGTCTATAGGGTCACTCTGGTGACGTGGAGGGAGGTTGATGCATGTGGGATGCTTGTGTGCCTATGTGTGTGTGTTTGTGTTGCTGGCCATGTATGCATATGTGTGATTGTGAGGTGTTCATACAGCAGTACCTCCCTCTGGGAGCATGCACTGCATGTACATGGGCTGCCACATTACACACCAGGAATACTTGTCATGCGTGGAATCACATAACAGCTGATAGTATAATATGGTATGTAGCATGGAACAGGCATCCAGAGGGAGGGCAGACACCACGTACACCCTTAATATCACATTCAGTAGAGAGGTCACCTACAACCCACGTATGCAGCCCTACAGATGCATTTGGGAAGTAGTAGTCAACACCAGGGAGTGTATTCAGATATTACAGTTGTCACATGATAGACTGAAGGAGCAGCATATCTGGCATGTACTGAGCATTACATACACATGACACACCAGTGCATGTTATTATGGATAAAACATAGTAGCCCACACATGTAGGGGCTATGCTCATTATGTCCAAACATACAGAGGGTGCATACCGAATGACAGCAGTGAGGCCATGTAAAACCACTACACACAGGTCAGGCAGGTAAAGTAGTAAGAGGTCTTGTGACCACTTGTGTAGGCATTTAGAGGACTGATAAGTTAATGAGTGGTATCAATGTGTGTATGTTAACAAATGTGATGCAGGATGGGGTTCCACATGGACATATACATGGGACTGTCTGTAAAGCCATGGACAGGTAGGTATTATGGAGGTGTGTGTGTGTGTGTGTGTGTGTGTGTGTGTGTGTGTGTGCACTGTTAGGCAAAGTTGTATAGGTTTTAAAGTGCGTTTATTGTTTTCCCCCACAGGTGGCGAGGTGGGTCAGGGTTCCTCCTGCATACAATCTGATGTTGGTGTCCATACAGACACCGAAGATGATGATAGTACTGTTGAGGCACAGGTGGGGTTGTCAGGGGTCAACACTGAGCCAACATTTGACATCCCCCTTTTAGCCACCCCAACCCTGCACACAGTTTCAGTGCCTATACACACCCCATCATGAGTGGCCACAGCAGAGGGACAGCTGGTGTTTTCCCCCACAGGTGGCGAGGTGGGTCAGGGTCCCTCCTGCATGCAATCTGATGTTGGTGTCCATACAGACACCGAAGATGATAGTATTGTTGAGGCACAGGTGGGGTTGCTAGGGGTCAACACTGTGCCAACATTTGACACCCCCCTTTTATCCACCCCAACCCCACACACAGTTTCAGTGCCTATCATCATGAGTGGCCATAGCAGAGGGGCAGCTGGTGTCCAGTGTCAGTGCACAAGAAAGTGTGGTAACCATGCCTACTGTGTCTGGTCGCAGCAGGCATAGCCAGATATCCGGCAGGGCACCACATAGGCAGATATTCCAGGGTGCTCATGGTAGGGCCGCTGGACATCATACCCCTGGCAGAGGTGACATAGCTGGTACCAGCAGGCACATATTTCAGGCTGTCATGGTGGTGCAGGCACATATAGAAGGTTACACCAGACAGGTCCTGAGGCTGCAGAGGGCTGCTCTCACATCTACAAATGACAATGCCCATGAACTAGCTGGTGCCACCCATGGATTAACTGAGTTCATGGATAGACGGTCTGGTGAGGTGATGGCCCTCATCAACCGTGGTCTGTCCATGGTTGAATGTGTGGTGGGAGTGCAGCGACAGCAGTGTGAATGTAGACCAGCAACGCCAACAGCTGGTAGTCAACGTGGATGTGCTAGGACACCAAGGGGCTCCCATAATTACAACACAAGCCCCAGCACTGCTGGGGGCACTGTCATCACCACACCACAGCAGGCCATGAGCACGTGGTCTTGGCCAGTCTCAGGAGGTAACTGGTACCAGCGGACATATGTCATCATCAGGTGAGAGTAGCACATATAGGCCTGTACCCGGACATGTCCATGGAACCCCTGGCAGGCACAGTCCACGTGTCCTTGGCCAGAGGCAGTGAACTGCACACCCTGTCAGGTATGGTCTGCAGCTGTCCATAAACACATGTGTAGGGCAGCCACATGGCAGAACTGTGTGCATGCATACCCACACACTATGCAAACACACCTAGGGCAACCTCTTACCTACACACACCACAGCACATTTCCCAGCTCACCATAGTACACCCCTCACCCACACACATGGTGTCAAATGTATGGTCCACCCTCGGCATCTGGCAAACCAACATCGCACCCTGTGCATATGATGATACCTGTGCTACATCCCTGTCATCCATGCCATCAATGCTGGGGCAGGCTAATATGGTTCTGATGCACATGGTGACTGTACTACAGTGTACCACAGTACTGCAGTGTAGCATGTTGTAGGGAGTAAAGTGTAATGCATATATGGCAGGTAGTGTAGCCATCCAGCAATGATGCCTTATAGCTGTTAGTAACACTGTTTGGTTGTGGTCTCTATAATGTTATCCATTTGTGTTGTAGGTATACATGTGTCAGCACAAGGATGCCCTGTGCATATGATGATACCTGTGCCACATCCCTGTCATCCATACCATCAATGCAGGGTCAGGCTAATATGGTTCTGATGCACATGGTGACTGTACTACAATGTACCACAGTACTGCAGTGTAACATGTTGTAAGGAGTAAAGTGTAATGCATATATGGCAGGTAGTGTAGCTGTCCAGCAATGATGCACTATAGCTGTTAGTAACACTGGTTGATTGTGGTCCCTATAATGTTATCCATTTGTGTTGTAGGTGTACATGTGTCAGCACGAGGATGATCTGCTGTCATATTCCACAACAGGGTATGGCACTGTGGTGACACCATGGCTGTGACATATCTGGGGAACAGTTGAACACATGTCACAGGTTATTAAAATGGTTATTGCCTGTGCCACATGGACAGGTGATCCACTGAGGAGTGTATATCCTGCAACCTGATGTAGACCCATCCACATACATGCACACTGTTACTTGGCAACACTGGGACTAGACCCCTACCTAGATATGTAGTGATACTGAAGTGTGTGTCTTGCATTGCACAGTGGTAACCATAATGTGGTACATGGGACATATACCAGGTGTAGCTTGGTGTAATGACAGTGTACCCCAGTGGATATTGTACTCCCTGAAACCCATGTTGACACTCTGCCATACCTACCATCACACATTGGCCGCGACTGCGATACAACCCATAGTATACCCCAACAGTGGTACTACAGGGATATGCATCTAATGCACATGTCACACGTGTAGTAGGGTGTTGCATTGTCATGCCTCACCTATGGGCAGCAACAGCACTAGCTGTACTACTGTGTGGCAATGGGTATTGTAATAGGAGTATGTGGCCTCGGAATGCTCTACCTACAGATATATGGACATGCACAACTACACACACAAGCCAGAACACAATGGGTATCCCATGCCTATCAACCCATTTGTAAAACACTGTTGTGCTGGTACTGCAAGGCTCATGTAGCCAGTATGGGGGGAGCTTAACAGGGTACATGTAATGTCCCATACAACAGCAGCCACAACTGATTATGGCAATGGGGGTTGTGTTGGTTGTGAAAACCCTCATGGAATTCCCAAGTTTAGGTATGCTAACACACAGACACTGCTATACTCAGTTATGCACATGTACACATGTGTCAGTACAGGGGTGCATCGCTGCAGGTGGTCATAGCTGTGTACCTAGCTATTGACCAAGGGGAGAATGATTGTGTAGTAGTCGTGTGCACAGTGGTATCCTGCCACCTGCCAGGTGGCAGCAGGCAATCTATCAACAGACACTACTGTGGTGACCCTCAGGGTGAGAATGACATGCATCTGTCAATCCTCCGGGTGCCCCCTGCACATTGTCACTGAGGTGATCATGTTGACATGTATGCAACATGCATTACAACACATGGTTAGTGTCTGTGATAGATACATGTACCCAAGCATGTTCTGTTGACTATGGTAGTGTAGTGGAGGTACCCGTGGCATGTGGTGCATACAGGCTGACATCTCCTACATGTGCCAGTTCTTACACAGCTGGGCAGACATGTCAGTGTCAATCAAACTTAGGTTGCCTGTACATATCCCAGCTGAATACCTGCCATCTGCACATCAGTACAGGGACTGGTAGTCATCAGCTTGGCAAGTAACTATGCAGTGGCATGAGTGTGTTGACAGACAGATGTCTGACAACAATATGTATACCATAACTACATGTCAGAAGCTCTCACTAACGTGCTGTACAGATGTTAGTCTACAGTTACATTCCACATGACGGATCATTACCCAGTAAGGGGTATATACTGTGACACAGCTCACACACCTGGGATACAACAGGGAGGTCTCAGTGTCCAGCTATGCCTGCAGGTGTGCTGTGCCTGTTGTCAGTACTACATTTAGCACTCTGCTCTTGCCTGGGTAAGCACTGTCAACAATAGTCTTGCCATGATACACTACATGCCAGTGTGACAGCATGTACCCTGGGCTACTACACCTGTATGTAACACATTAACACAGATAACAGTGCTGTACAGGCCTCATATACATCTGTGTCCCAAACAAGGCACTCACACCCCTTGCTACTGTAATGACAGCACATAGGCACATTATTACAGATTATCAGACTGGGTGGTGTGACCTGGTTACCAGGGCTAAGCCATACTTAGCAAATATCAACATTTCTGCAATATAACAGCTGAGCTGATTTGCACACTGGTAAGTGAAGCATACACTGTGTAAGCTCCCTTATATTTACACATAGCTCAGCACCGCTTAGCTTTGTGCATACTCACGCAAATGTGCTTAAAACTGCTCAAAACTGCCTTAACCACTCTGTATCTGACAGCCCTTGTCCTGACCAGCAACAAAATGAGCAGCTCTTGAACCCAGGACCCTGTACACTAAAGTCACAATACTTAACCACTACACCATGACCACTGTGAAGACAGCTGTTGTTTTACCAGTATAGCTGTCAGTGCACATACTGAGTAGTATTGAACAATTGCCTTTAGTTCCTAAATGGTGTAGTCCTTGTTATTAATATGACTGTTGTATCACATATGTTGTTTTATTATAATGTACACATAGCAGATACATGCAGTGAGATACATCTGGGAGGGCATACACAACCGTGAGGTTTACACATGACAGGAATATGGTTGTATACATGTAATAGGTCTATATATGTCTACATGTACATACACATGTGTACTCGTACATATGTCTGTATACACATCTGTGTAGTGCAACATATATATGGCCATGTGTACAGCTCTTCATATGTACATATATATATAGATATATGTATATATAGATATATGTATATGTATATATAGATATATGCATATATAGATATATGTGTATGCACATCCTGTGTGTACAAACATGCCTAGTTATGTTGGTATATAAGTTGATATCTAAAACTATATGTGCATACATATCTATTCTGATATACCTACTACTGTCAATATATATGTAGATATCCATATGTATATGTGCATATGTATCTCTATCTGTATATGTGCATACATATATTGCTCTGTATATGTATATATCTGAGTGTTTATATGTATATCTATGTACATATACATATCCATCTATGTATGTAGATATGTATATGTGTATATATCTAACAGATATCTGGATAATTATATATACATGTATGCTCACCATATGTCCTGAACATGGAGTGGAGCCCTACCTCAGCCCCTATAGTCCCAACGTCGTAGTGCAAGGAGATGTCAGGTATGTATTGCAGGTATATTTATAGACTATTGCTACTGTAATAGGGATTATCTTCACAGACATGGTGTGTGTGGGAGGTCACATCATAGTACAGTACCACTGCTAGTAATTATCCTGTGCACTACAGCAGAGAAATTGACCAATATATGTGGACAGTCTGACACACTCTGGACAGTCCAGAAGTATACACAGAACCCCTAAATGCAAGACAGACATGTGGACCAAGCCTGACAATGTGGATGTTAACAGCCATGTAGATGGGTATAACATGTACCTACTGGTATACATTCCCCATAGGTTATGCATTCACACACCCCTGTCTGTCCTGACACATAATAACCACTGGTACAGAGGTACCATGGTCACATACTACCCACTAGTTAGTGACATACATCTGTACTGCATCCCACTGCTTTGTCTGATATACATGAGTGTTATGGTGGCCCAGCAGCAGTACATCTGGCAAGTATCTGGACATGACATCTCACTGGGTAAGTACACTAAGCTGCTAGGCATGTGACAAAGCACTGTGCAGAGGCTACAGGCATACTGGCTCAACACTGGCCAACATTTCCTATGGGAGAATACACATATACCTGCATCTATATCAGGCTTTACAGGCATGTTACAGCACAGAGTAATTGACACCTGTGTGAAAGTGCATAACCACAACCAATGTAAACACAACCGCAGCCAGATATGGTAAGCTAGCATAATATTACAGTAGATGGACTATCTGTTCAACACCATCCTCATATGTGCCACTCACACACTAACCCTACATATACTGGCCTGCTACACAGTATGGTCCAATGCCTGTCTATGGTATGGGACATGTGTGTGTTTGGCCCTACAAACATGTAAGCTGATAGGGTAACATACAGTGCAGCAGCATGTAACATCAGCTAGACCAGGACCAAGAACAATGACATCTACCACAGTCTGTACACAAGCCAAGGTACATATTAACAATACACACACACTGTCGACAATCACCATAAGTACACAGACCTCAGTACTATACACACAACCACAGAATGTTCAGGTTATGTCATCAATATAACCCCTACTATACATAACGTGTAGCAGTCTGATATCTCACTGGCTTGTTATCAGATATGATATCACTTATTATGGTGCACAGCACATATGCACATCTTACTGCATGACATATGTACAAAGGTTGACAGAGTTGTGGCTGGAGGCACAAACACAGGGCCAATATTGACATGTTGCTATGATAACCTCATACATTTACTGTTGTAACAGGGTTTGTTGCAGTATATGTCCTATGAAGGGATATGAAGTCAGCAACTCTCATGCCTGTCACCATCTACAGACTGCGATCCTCATGCTACCTTCTGCAGTTCACAGATAGTTGCTCTGTGGGTAACACATGAAACAGAAGGCACCACACACTGCCCAGTCTGCAGATGACCCTACATATAGGGGTTTCCTCATAAAAATAGCACTGACATGGCAAGTATTAAAACATGTAGGACAGCCATATGCACACATACCCTGTTAAACCAACATTACTCCAAATGCAGTGTAGCAGCACTTACAGTCTGTAGTCAGGTCAGGCACATCCCCCTCCTGTGTGTTGGCCTGTTTCCACAGCGTATGTTGTTAGAGGTCATTCCCCAATCCATCTGAGATGCTGTTTGCCAAACAAAAAATCGATTTCCTGCTCATAGTGAATGAAAAGGCCCAACACCAACATGAGTTCCTAGATATTGGAGTGTGTTTCCATGCAATTGGCTATGGGAATGTTACCACAGCTGTTCCACATGCAATCATTTAGAGGAGGGCTGCAATTCGTGCAGAGGCCATCAGCTGATCAGGAGCATCACTTAAAATACACATGCTGCTGCCTAAGCAAAGCAGGTGTAAGTCTCCACATCCACTGGAGAGGGAGTGAGAGAGGCAGACAGAGGCAAAGAAAAGTCAGAGAGGGGTGGGAGAGTAAAACTTAAGCATGTTTGTTTCACACATCTACCAGTACAGGGTATCAAACCCCTGATGACTATATAGTGTTAACATGTCTATGCAGTTATTGGATGCACCATGTAGGTTACATGTTGAGGAGCCCTCAAAACCTTTATGTGATGGTGAGTGACATCTGCAACAGGGATATTGTAGCTATATGATAGGTGTAGTACACTTGCCTGTCCGCATGAACAGGTGTCAGCATCAACACAGCCACACTCTCACAGGGACGCGCACACATTGACACTCTTGGCAGGGCCAGGAATACAACTCTTCTCTAGTGAGATTGCCACAACACAGTACTGCGCAGGTATCACATGCACCACAGGGGTCATATGGAGGTTATATGGTTAAAGGTATGTGGAGGTGTCTGACATCAGACATCATGCTTCAGTATGCCAATGGGGATTGTAGTGAGTGTGAATCTGGTTATACACATCATACAACACACACACAGACACAGGGTGCCAGTACTGACATGCATGAGTGCATTTCTTCACAGGTGTGTAGTGGTCAACTGTGGCAGACGGCTATACAAGGCTAGGTGATGGGTATACCTTGGCATCAGGCCACATGACAATGGTCTGCATCATGGCTCAGGGGTGTAGTGTCTGGATTTGCCCACACAGGTGGGTGTTGTATTCACCATCCAGTCACCTGGGTGACTATTGCATGTGGCCAATGCTGTGCATTGCTTGCCATGTATGTGTTCCTTAGTCCATGACATGGACGGTATCTGGGATGTGCACACCTCCCACATGCACGTACAGTGACATGTGGAACTGTACCTGGGGTGTCTGGTCCATGTTTTGTACACAGATTGTTATCATCAGATGTGCCAGTCCTGGCCTCATGTGGCAGGAAGTGTTAATGGACAGCAGGTTGACTCAGCACCTACATTGATAGCATGATACCGGTATTCCCTGGTCTCAGTGGCATCTGTCCATACAGGGCATGTTTTTCAGGTATGGTATGTCCTTTGTGGGTCACATTTGATGGCACCACAGTTGTTGCAGGTGTCCAGTGGGGAACACAGGGGAGGTGCACTGTCGGCATGTACATGCCTATTGGACTGATGGACAGGGTGCCATGCCCTCTGTAGCCCACTGCAATCACACCATGGTTACTATCAGTGGGCAATATGCAGGGTACTACCAACATAGTGGCTATTACCTAGGCAAGTGTGTGTGTATGAGATATGGGTTGAGAGTGTTCTCTGGGTAATACAAGGGTTGCTAACATTGTTCAGCTGGCCTTGATGTCACATGTAGGGGTATGGATTTGCATCCCAGCCTCCTGACTATTTCACATCTGTTATCCCTGTATGGTGGACATTGTGATACATACTAGGGCCACCATATAATAATTTTGCAAAACCCACTCCACATTGAGTTCAGTTGTTACACACTCACACCCACCTCCACACAGGATACAAATGAAAAACACACCCAGGATACGAATGAAAAACACGCACATCCATCATGTCTGGGATTAGAACTTCTACCTAACCAGTATATTACACTACAGCATTGCTCAGTTATAGGATGCTTCACATAGATTACTGCAGTACTCTTTCCCCAAAGGCATATTTCACAGTGAATGACATCAACAGGATTGCCAAAGTGGGGAATTTGAATTGTAGTGAGTGTGACTAGCCTAAAATGCATTGCTCCCTACACAGACATAGAAGCACACACAAAACATCCACAACTGCCATATGTGGGAATAGCATCCCTACCAGAGTTCTACATCACACTAGAGCATGAAGCTGTTATAGGATGCACAACAAGGATTACTGGAGTACTCTTCCCAAAAGTTGTATTTCACAGTGAATGCTATCAGCTGGATTGCCAAAGTAGGGCATTTGAATTGTAGTGAGTGTGACTAGCCTAAAATGCATTGCTCCCTACACAGACACAGAAACACACACATGTGGGAATAGAACCCCTACACAAGTTCTATATCACAGTACAGCATGAAGCTGTTACAGGACACACCACAGGGATTTCTGGAGTCTTCCTTCCCCAAAGGTGTATTTCACAGTGAATGACATCAGCAGGATTGCCAACGTAGGACATTTGAATTGTAGTGAGTGTGACTAGCCAAAAATGCATTGCTCCCTGCACAGACATAGAAACACACACAAAACATCCACAACTGTAATGTGTGGGAATAGCATCCCTACCAGGGTTCTACATCACACTACAGCATGACGCTGTTATAGGACACACCATAAGGATTACTGGAGTACTCTTTCCCCAGAGTTGTATTTCACAGTGAATGACATCAGTTGGATTGTCAAAGTAGGGCATTTAAATTGTAGTGAGTGTGACTAGCCTAAAATGCATTGCTCCCTACACAGATATAAAAACACACACATGTGGGAATAGAACCCATACACGAGTTCTATATCACAATACAGCATGAAGCTGTTACAGGATGCACTGCAGGGATTTCTGGAGTATTCCTTCCCCAAAGGTGTATTTCACAGTGAATGACATCAGCAGGATTGCCAACGTAGGACATTTGAATTGTAGTGAGTGTGACTAGCCAAAAATGCATTGCTCCCTGCACAGACATAGAAACACACACAAAACATCAACAACTGCCACGTGTGGGAATAGAACCCCTACCAGAGTTCTACATCCCACTACAGCATGAAGCTGTTATAGAACACACCACTGGGATTACTGGAGTACTCCTTCCCCAAAGGTGTATTTCACAGTGAATGACATCAGCTGGATTGCCAAATGAGGGCATTTGAATTGTAGTGAGTGTGACTAGCCTAAAATGCATTGCTCCCCACACAGACATAGAAACACACACAAAACATCCACAACTGACATGTGTGGGAATTGAAGCCCTACCAGGGTTCTACATTATACTACAGCATGAAGTAGTCATAGGACACACCACAGGGATTACTGAAGTACTCCTTCCCCAAAGGTGTATTTCACAGTGAATGACATCAGCAGGATTGCCAAAGTAGGGCATTTGAATTGTAGCAAGTGTGATTAGCCTAAAATGCATTGCTCTCTACACAGACATAGAAACACACACAAAACATCCATGTGTGGGAATAGAACCCCTTCCAGAGTTCTACATCACACTACAGCATGAAGCTGTTATAGGACACACCACGGGGATTACTGAAGTACTCCTTCCCCAAAGTTGTATTTCACAGTGAATGACATCAGCTGGATTGCCAAAGTAGGGCATTTGAACTGTAGTGAGTGTGGCTAGCCTAAAATGCATTGCTCCCCACACAGGCATAGAAACACACACACAACATCCACAACTGCCATGTGTGGGAATTGAACCCCTACCAGGGTTCTACATTACACTACAGCATAAAGCAGTCATAGGACACACCACAGGGATTACTGAAGCTCCTTCCCCAAAGGTGTATTTCACAGTGAATGACATCAGCAGGATTGCCAAGGTAGGGCATTTGAATTGTAGTGAGTGTGACTAGCCTAAAATGCATTGTTCCCTACACAGACATAGAAACACAAAATATCCACAACTGCTATGTGTGGGAATAGAACCCCAACCAGAGTTCCATATCACACTACAGCATGAAGCTGTTATAGAACACACCACAGAGATTGCTGGAGTGCTCCTTCCCCAAAGGTGTATTTCACAGTGAATGACATCAGCAGGATTGCCAAAGTAGGGCATTTGAATTGTAGTGAGTGTAATTAGCCTAAATGCATTGTTCCCTACAAAAACAGAAAAAATACACACAAAAACATCCACAACTGCCATGTGTGGGAATAGACCCCCTACCAGAGTTCTATATCACACTGCAGCATGAAATTGTTATAGGATGCACCATAGGAATGACTGGAGTACTCCTTCCCCAAAGGTGTATTTCACAGTGAATGACATCAGCAGCCTTGCCAAAGTAGGGCATTTGAATTGTAGTGAGTGTGACTAGACTAAAAAGCATTGCACTCTACACAGACAGAGACACACACACACAGTTGCCATGTCTGGGATTAGAATTCCTATCTAACTAGTTTATCACACTACAGCAGTACATAGTTATAGGACACGCCACAGAGATTACTGAGTTACAGCTGTCTGGAAGGTATATTTCACAGTGAATAACACTGACAGCCTTGCAGGGCATTTGAATTGTACTGAGTGAGACTAGCCGAAAAATCATTGCTCTCTACACAGATAGAGACACACACACACAAACAGTTGCCATGTCAGGGATTAGTACTCCTACCAAATTATTTTATCATACTACAGCAGTATGCAGTTATAGGACACGCCACAGAGATTGCTGGGCTACAGCTTTCCAAAAGGTGTATTTCACAATGAATGACATCAGCAGCCTTGCCAAAGTAGGGCATTGGATTTGTAGTGAGTGTGACTATCCTAAAAAGCATTGCTCTCTACACAGACAGAGACACACACACAGTTGCCATGTCTGGGATTAGAACTCCTACATAACTAGTTTATCACACTACAGCAGTACACAGTTATAGGACATGCCATGGAGATTACTGGACTACAGCTTTCCGAAAGATATATTTCACAGTGAATGACATCAGCAGCCTTGCGAAAGTATGGCATTTGATTTGTAGTGAGTGTGACTAGCCTATAAAGCATTGCTCTCTACACAGACAGAGACACACACACAGTTGCCATGTCTGGGATTAGAACTCATAGCTATTTCTTCACACTACAGCAGTACACAGTTATAGGACACACCATGGAGATTACTGGGCTACAGGTTTCCGAAAGGTGTATTCCACAGTGAATGACATCAGCAGGCCTGCCAAAGTAGGACAGTTGATTTGTAGTGAGTGTGACTCGCCTAAAAAGAATTGCTCTACACACACACACACACACACACACACACACACACACACACACACACACACACACACACACACACAGACACGCAGTTGCCATGCCGGGGATTAGAACTCCTACCTAACTAATTTATCACACTAGAGCAGTCCCAGTTATAGGATGCTCCATGGAGATTATTGGGCTACAACTTTCCCAAAGGTGTATTTTAAAGTAGATGACCTCAACAGGCTTGTCATAGTAGGGCTATGGGGAGGGCAGTGTGTGTGCATAGGCCATAACCCATTCATCTAGTGGCTGACACACCAAATGCAGGCACACCCAGGGTTATATTCCACAGGTACGTGTATACAGCTGCTAGATGACTACTTCCTTGTACAGTCATGTTGCACAGCTAGCACTTGCACAACATAATCTGTAATGCTGACAGATACAGGTGGCTAATGTCTACAGTGAGTGACATCTGAACCTCATGTGGTTGTAGCCATTTGGCTGTGTGCTTGGTGGGACAGGCCCCATAATGGATGGCTCCTTGTCACAGTCACTCTCTTCCACACATATATGTACATCTACTTTTGACTTATTATAGTGTGTTGTCCTTGGATATATGCCTGTATTCCTATCCACTTTGTGTACAAAGCATGAGTGGTGCATACTGAGGAGTGTCTGCACTAACATCTGCAATTGCCAGCTATGTCTGGTCCACTGTTGTTTGCAGACATGGGCTTCATTTGATTAAGTATATGAGCATGCCCAGTATGACCTTTTGGTATGTTGTTGTCTAACATTGTCTTCATTTCTCTAAGTGTGTGAGCATGCCCAGTATGCTCTTCTATTTTGAATGTGTGGATCAATTCCAGGTAGTTTGTACTGCAGTGCAGACCTTTGTGTTGTACACCTACAGGTAGCAAACTGTTTCTGTAGGGTATCCGTCGATCATTTGACAACATGGGGACAAACTGTGCAGGGGATGGTGTGTACTGTAGATGATTGTGTCTGTGCTGCTTCAGCTGCATGGTGCTGCTGCTAGCAGAGATATTCAGATGTGTACTGTTATACACAGTGGTGTTTTCTGTCCTCATGTACTGTCAGGTGGACATTTTTGCTCACAGTGATGTCTTGGATGGCAAGGGTGACTGCAGCTGTGTCCAGTATTGTGGGCAGACATCTACGTATTTATGGTAAGTTATGCCATTCTGGAGAGGGAGCTGCAGACACTTGCTGCTGGGTCTGTGTATCCAGTTCAGCACCTTGGTACAGTGCTGGCAGAGGATCCCATACTTGTACACCCATTGACATGACAGTATGGGCTTATTTTGCTGTGGTAATGCCTCACAGCTGTACAGATTTGCACAGGTTACCCAGAGGCAGGGGCCATGAGTCAGGACATTACCCCTATTGTGGTGTATGGGCAGGTGTGTAGCCACCCATTTATGTGTTTGCAGCCAGGGAAGGTGTGTGCACACAGCTTGGTGTTGGACCCTGCACATTCCATGCTACCCATGCTCTCCCCCCCCGTTATTCTAACCTCTTCCATACATTATGTATATATTCTCTGATACTTTCCCTAAGGGTATCAGCCAATCACAGGTGTGTGTTAGTGTTGGTCCACAGTTCATGCAGTGGGACATCATGGACATGTTACTGTGGTTTGTCCATATGGCCTTGCATATGGCTTATGTGGAGTGTGTTATTTTGTTATTTGGGTGTCCATGACATAACATGCATTGGCAGTATGTGTGAGACAAAGGCCTTTGGCAGAGGCTTGTGGGTCATTAGGTGTTGCTGTGGACCAGATGTGGCAGGCCATTGCATTCGGTCAGTCCTACAATCTCAGACCACCATACACTATATTTCCCTGGGGTGACAGGGTAGGTGTGATAGGTGTTCATGCCAATACCTTCTATCAGTCTTGATCAAGTGGTGTGGATACTGGCAGGCTGCTACCTACAGCTAGCGACACACCGGCATGGGACACCTGCACTGCATGCTGCATTCTTTTGCTATTGCCATATACAGGTGGGGTAATATTGTACCCATTCCCCACAGCAGGGATACAACCAGAGAGGTACATGTGGGTGGTGTTTGCGTGAGCTGGGTGCATGTGTGCTATTGACACTACTTGCATCTGACACACAGATATGCATTGGGCATTCCAGTTATGCTTGCATGTACATCAGCTGTTTCCCAATACATCAGTCCTACCTCCTTTGTGATTTGCAAGTGTTTGGGCAGACAGCACCGGTATTCCCTACTACAGGACCAGATAATGTGATGCATACCCATATGTACAATTCCAAGGCTGTGTCCATTTCACAGTGACACAATATATACTGTATGTCTGGGGTACTTTCCCCTGTGTACTGCTTGCATATCTAGCCCAACAGCCATGCCATGTCAGTCTTTCAGATGGTGACACATATTACCACCATACATTTACAATGGCTTCCTGATAGCATGTGTTACACTGGTGGGTATTGCCTTTGGCACTGCAGTTGTGAGGACTTGTCCCTGTCATCAGCAGTAATGGGCAATGGCCACCAGGTCTTATCTCAACATGGATACATACTGACCACTCTCTTACAATATGAAACACAGGCCAACCTAACACACACACCTGCATATTGTGAAGATGCTACAACTTATCCTGCTACCTTGGCCACCTCTGTGCATCTGTGCCCCTTTCTGGTATTATACATACACATACATGTTACTACATTTCTACATAGGGTTGTGGGGGGCACACCTGACTGTTATGACGTGTGTACATCGGATTGAGGAGGCACACCAGACCATTACTACATTTCTAAATATGTTTGGGGGGCACATCTGACTGTTACTACATTTCTAAGTAGGGTTGGGGGGAGCACACTTGACTGTTTCTACATTCCTACACAGGATTGTGGGGGGGGGGCACACCTGACTGTTACTACATTTCTACGCTGGGTTGGGGGAAGGGGCACACCTGCCTGTTCCTACATTTCTGCATAGGATTGTGGGGGGACAGATCTGACTGTTTCTACATTTCTACACAGGATTGGGGGGCCCACCTGACTATTTCTACATTTCTTCACAGGATTGGGGAGCAAACCTGACTGTTTCTACATTTCTACACAGAATTGGGGGGGGCACACCTGACTGTTACTACATTTCTACACAGGATTGTGAGGGTCACACCTGACTGTTACTACATTTCTACACAGGATTGGGGGGCACACTTGACTGTTTTTACATTTCTACATAGGATGGGGGGCACACCTGACACTTGTACACATTTGCTATGACTGTACTGGCATGTCAGGTACTCCATTTCATTCTGCATTCTAACCTATCGTGCTGACTAGAGGCTTATCAGTGTACTACAGGTCTTAGCTTTGATTGACCTACATATTAGTTTCTGACTTCCTACCCTTCAGAAGTAACATCCCACTGCCTGAACTGCTGTAGCCTGTCTGTGTGTGCCTGGGGGGGGGGGGGGGGTTACCCATAGGCATCATTCAGATTCCATAGCACAGCCTTTGTTTGTGTTTGCCTATACCTGTCCTGCTGGCTGAGACTGTTGTTAGGTACGTGAACTTCCCTGACTGGCATGTGTGAGTTATATGGACACACATGTGGCCCAGCACATTTCCTGCAGTGGGTTTTGTTGCCCTGTGTAGTACTGGTTACTATGGTGACACCAGTATTTGTTACAGATCTCATGGTGCCACTATAGGTGTCTACTATCTGCTGGTATACCATCCAGCCACCCGATTCCCTTGTATGCTCACATCCGTACCATAGATACAGGTAACAACACATTCTACTCCATTTGGCAATTGGTAGGTTGAGTGACTTACCTTGTGGGTGTCCCAGTACTGAGGGTGGTGCTGCAGGGCTGCCTATGTTGGATGCACATAGTACACTCCCTACACATGGTTGAGCACAGGTAGTGTCATGTTTGGCATCCCTTTTACTATATGTGAGAGTCAATGAGAGGTGTTATTCCCTGGGTCCTTCCTGTGTCAGTCTATGTGCTATGCGTTGCTTCTTTACCAAGGCCAGGGCATACCGGGCACGCCTCCTTCTGCCTACTGGGGCAGGTTCAGGTTGTTCCTCCTCCAAGTCACTCTGTGCCTGTGCAGTTCTTGGCAATGGTGGGGGGCTGTGTGGGCCTGCCCTGTGTTGTTCCTGCTGCAGCTGTTTCCACAGGATCATATTGTGTAGCATGGCACAGAAGATGACAATTTGGGTACATGTAGCTGGTGAGTACTGCAAGGCTTCACTGGATGTGTCCAGGCACCAGAATCATGATTTGAGTCTCCCAAACACACACTCTATTATAATTCTGGTCTGTGCGTGTACCTCATTATGGAGTTCTTGTTTGGGTGTGTGTGCATTTCTGATTGGTGTCATCAGCCACGGCTCCAGTGCATATTCAGCATCCCCCACTAGGTGACCGTATGGGATGTCCCCATTGGCAAATCTGTGGTACAGCTTCATCAGATGCCAAATGTGGGAATTGTGATAGCTTCCAGGGCAGCCAGCACACACATTCATTATTATGCCCTGGGCATCGCACATGACCTGCCAGTTGATGGAGGGGAAGCCCTTGCGGTTGATGTAGGCCCTACCTAGCTCACTGGGTGGTGCTTTGATGCATATGTGCATGCAGTCTATAGCACCCACTACCTCAGTGTATTCTGCTATTTGGTGGAACAGTTGCATATTACTGGCTAACGCCTCATGGGTGTTGGGGAAATATACATGCTCACCAGCATGTGCTGACATGGCATCCAGGAACTGGTGGAGTACCCTGGATGCTGATGCCTGTGAGATCCCCATCATATCCCCAGTTGGCCTTTGGAAGGTACCTGTAGCTAGTATTCATAGGCCTACACATACCTTGGTATCCACTGGGATGGGTTCCGCTCTGTTAGTTCTGTGTGTCAGGCATAGCCGGCACAGCTCAACAATATGCTGTAGGAGGTCCCTGTCCACCCTATAGCACTCTACTATCTCCAGCTCATGTAGACCCTGGTAGGTTACCCTGGGTCTGTACACTCTTCTCCGTCACCTCACTGTGGGTTGGTCGACAGCATTCACATCCTCACCACCCTCAGCCTCTTCCACAAGTTGTTGTATGATAGCTATTGCAGCCCCTATCATTTTGTTGTTTTGTTTGTTAAAACTTCTCGCTTGTATACACTGGTGGTGTAGAGTATGGGAAAAAACAGAGGGGAAGGTGTTTGCATAGTTTATAGTAGTGTTCTGGGCTGGGCTGGTCTGCTGCCTGCATAATTGGCTGATTCTGATACATTTCACCTACCAGCTATGCTAGTTCTTCTAGATTAACTTCCTACTGCTATTTTCCCTTCCCCATTGCCTTCCTGTTTAAGCCTGTTGGTGTGCCATGCAAACACAGTGCTCAAATGTGCACCTAGCTGCTATTTCCTGGTTTACTTTTTTTTTTTCTTTAAAACCCAGTGCACTGCACACACCAGCTTAGGCAATGTAAAGAGTGCTAGGTAGCCTCAGACACACCCCCTTGCCTAGCTGTGCTAAGCTAGGAGCAAACCTGTGCCACAGGGCTCCAAACCACTTACAGCATGCCTGACACCCCCTTATGATATCAGCTGACTTCTAGGCTTGCACCAAGCTATTCCTGCTCTTACACTGTTGGGAGCTGACCAGCATGCAGGGGAAAACTGGGATTCACTATCATTCCCCTCATTTGCATAGGATTACCTGCTAATGCATAGTTACATGTCTCACACTGAGCCTCCCCCCTTAGCAACCACTGTTCACTGGCCATGTTGTCTTCTGCCTGCCATTGACTATAATGGCAGAATAGTGATTTTAGTTAGAATGCTTATTTTAGGTTTATTTTCTTATTTACCCCCAATCCCATTTGTGCGCCGCTGCCCTATGCTTAAACAGCCGAGATCGGCTAAAAAAAAATAAAAGTTTTTTTTTTTTCAACTGTTTTCCATGGCAATGGCCTTATACTTGGCCATTGGCATGCTTTCTAAATGATATCCACCCTTTATTTGGAGCTGTCATGGCTCCATTTTGGAATTTGCAGAAATGTACTCCATTACTGGCGGAATACATTTCTGCAGATTACAATAGTCCTGCATGGCCGGTTTCCAGCTTCCTGGATCGCAAATTCTCCTCATTTGCATGGATTTATCCTGCAAATGGGGTAATTTGCATACAGCGGCTAAGTCCGTGCAGGACTAGTGCAGGAGCGCTCGTGCACACCCCCTACAGGTTATTCCTGGATCGCATGGCAGACATATTGTCTGCTGGAGCTTCTGCACTAATCCTGCATGCAAGGCTTGCAGAATCCGGGGGTTTATTCAGACTGCTTAATACTTAATCTGACTTTAGGAAAAAGTCAGAATGAAGCATTTAACAGCTTCCTATTGCTCTTTTGTAGCAACAGCAGATTACTATTAATGCTCTAATGTGAGACTAAAGCTTAACTGTAGTAAAAGGTATGTAATAAAAGCTTGTTAAGAAACTTTCCAATGTCACAATGGTGCTTAACAAGTATGCTTTTTTCACCAAATTCTGAGCATAATCACAGTGATCCATGCACTGCAAGTTATCTTTCAAAAATAAAACAAAAAGTGCATCACAGAACATCTAGCTTCAGGCAGCATCCACAACTCAGGCTGTCAAACAGGAGTTTGATACAGGCTTATTGAGGGTTTCTGCCCTGGAGTTACCTGTTCTACAACTGACCATATTCAGAAGTATGCACAGAAGGTTCCTATCACTTGTGTCTGTGGGCAGTGGGGGCTGAACAGTGAGATTATTTCTTAAATTCTTCTCATAATCAAACCTCCCCACTAGCTCAGTCTGATAAGGACTAGGCTTGTAGATCAAACCTCAGAGGTGTGCAAAAAAGATCACTATAACTTGCTTGGGACTGGGGTAAAATGGGGTCATTATTTCTCAAGTTTGCTCACAGTTAAACCTCAGAGATATGCACAGCAGGTCACTGTGGCTTTTTTGGAGCTGTGACATTGTGGTCATTATTTCTTGAACTTTTCACATAGTCATATCTCACAGATATGCGCCCATCAATATAGCTCATGTAGGGACAGTGTACTGTCTAGGAGCAACAGTCTGGAATACATGGCTGTGAAAATGTTTTTGCTTTTCTCACAATTACATATCAGAAGTGTATATACAGGTGGCTAGCTTTAGGAGGTAGGAGTAATGTGGTATATTGTGAATATACATTCGTATTTGTGACCAGCAAGTTAAAATATGTTACTACACTCTGACAGCAGCAACTTGACATACATGACTGAAGCCATTTCCTCATTCATTTTCATCCCGATCTAACATCAGAGGGATAAACAGAAGGTAACTATCTTTTCTTTTTTTCTTTTGACAGGGAGATAGACAGTATTCTATGATATGATTCATGTAGCATTGCAAGCATTTATCTCCGCATTTTATTGGGAACTACTTTTTTTGTCAACTTGATTATTAAATCTTGGATGCAACTTATTTCTTCTTTGAATGAAAAAAATAAGACTGTATTTCTTTAGTTAGTTGTGATTTTTGTCCAGGCCATAATTGCAACAAAAGTCTGGGGAAAAAACTCTAAAATGTACCTCACAGCATCTAGAATCTCATGGCTTCTGAGGCCCACATAGCCTGCAGACTATCAGCTTAATTCTATTATTCCCTCCACAGTTATTACACTGTAGTCTTGGCCATTTAGGGAGTGGTGAAAGGATGCAGGAAGAAAAAGAAGAGCAAGAATGAATTTCTTTAGCCACAATTTTTGTTCAGGGCATCTTTGCTTCAAAAGGTTTGGAAAAAAGCTCTAAAATGCAACTCGGGGCATCTTGAACCCAGTGGTTTGGGGGGGGGGGGGTAGCTGAGGCCTCTGGCTTAAATTGCGTATTTCCTCCTCCTTGACTATAGTGTAATTGTGGACATTTGAGATTTATTTAAACAATGCATGAAAAATCTGAAGAGTACAACAAAGTAGGAGAAAACAAGAACAAAAGTAATCTAAATGGTGTGGCAAGGCCAGAATAGGGGGAACATAGGGGGCAAAATTGGGGACAGTGAACAACATGGGTACCATGGAATTCTTTTCCAAGGATTTCATTTCACCAAAAGCCAGAGTTAAATATACAGGACTGACAGGGACTCCTCTCCATAAAACATTTCACAACACTGAAACACCTGGATAAGGGGAAAAAACATGCAATATGCTTGGTTTAGTCAGATTTCTAGTATACAACAATCCTTTTGATTGTATTTTTATTTACTACTACATATATTGTACATATGATACTATATACCATAAGGTTGCATAATAGTGCTAAACATGCCATTGCAGACACTCTTCAAGCTATTAAGTCTAGCTACTGGCTTTGCCCCTGTTGAGTGGTCCACTGCAGTGGTGATGCTCCTTGATAAAGGTGGCCTTACAACTGACCTGGGTACTGAAAGTCCTATCAGCCTTTCAAGCCATATCTGCAAAACCATGAGGTATATCATAACTAACCCCATAAAACTGGGATATCAAGACTATTGTTTGACTTGACTCCAAACAGTGTGGCTTTGTGAAGGGCAGGTCCTGTCTAGTTAACCTGTTTAATTTCTACATAAAAGTTACAGAGGCTGTAGATGGTGGTCATGACAGTATATTTTAACTTGGTAAACCTCTTCAACACCATTCCCCATACTGGCATCATACAAACGCTAATTGTGTTAAAAATCATCCCATATGTGGTAAGATGGAATACAAACTGTTTGAAAGACAGAGCCCACACAGTGCAAGTTGCAGATGCCTCTTCAGTAAGTATGAAAGAGATCAGTGGTATCTCTCAGGGCTCAGTGTTGAGATGTCTTGTTTTTGCTATTTGCTTCTCGTATCTCCAAGTGGAGAGCCAAGACCACTGTCTCCTAAAGTTGGCAGATAACTGCAAAATAGAGGTCATTGTTAAATCACCTGATGATACCCAAACTCCCCGGAATGAACTCTCCTAAGTAAACCCTCGGGGTATTAAAAATGAACTCAAACTAAATGCTAAAATGTGTAGCATCACTTTTGGTAGACAACCTTTCCCCTCATCATACTGTACTGCCAACACACTACTACAAAATGAAAATTTGTCAGGGACATAGAAACTTGGGCTGATAGCTCCCTGCCTTTTGATCATCATGTGACAACAGTTGTCAGGAAATTATTTTACATAACTCACCTAATTGCTAAGGGAATACCTTCACTCACCCAATGATTCCTAGACTTCATCAATTCTAATGCACTAGACCAGCTTGTCTCATCCCTCATAAGGGGAGAAAGCATTCTAGACTTGGTTCTCATCAACATAGGCGACTGCTGTTCCACCCCCATAGTAAGTTCTTCCCTGGTGAGATCAGACCATCGGTCTGTCTCATTCGAAGTGTCTATCCTGTCTAACCCCCTCTCCAGCTGTAACCAGGCTTTAAAACTTTTCAGAAACTGACTACAACCTTCTAAGGGAGGGTATCAATAGCTTCACATCACCGTCCCCTCAAATGATGTAGACAAATATGCTGAACAGAATGCCAATGCAGTATACAAGCACCAGTACAACTGCATGGACTCAGCTATACCCAACAGAACTAAAACCTTCTCCTCAAGGAAACACAAACCTATGTGATGGACATCCTCTACCAACAGGCTTTACAACAAAAGAAAGAAACATTTGTCCAAGGGTAAAAAAGCACAAATTCCCAACTGGAAAACCTCCCTCCTTAGCCTCAACAGGCAAATTAGCTCACTAGCAAAAACCTCCGAAGCCAGTCATGAATCGAAACTATCTCTAAAATAAAGGCTAACCCCAAAGTCTTTTTCAGTTATGTCAGAAACCTCCATGGCAAAGCCCAGGTTTGTCCCAAATTACTTCTTAACAGTACCACTTACACTGATCCTGTTGACTTAGCCAACCTGCTAGCAGATAGGTTCAGCGCAAACCTCATCCCCCTGTCCCCTGCCAAAGGCCCATTCAACATCCCTGATACTTGTCCCGCACCTTACATCTCCATAGATCAAGTGTTAAAAGCCCTATCCAAGGCAAAGAACACAGCTTCCATGGGACCTGATAATATCCCAGGCTGTATTCTGCAACATCTCCAGCAAGAACTAGCCTTGCCATTGAACACCCTATTCAACCATAGTCTAAGTACAGGCTTCATTCTAGCAGAGTGAAGAACTGTCATTGTTATCCCTTTGCGCAAAGGTGGTGCCACTACTGATCCTGGAAACTATCACCCCATTAGCTTGACAAATCTGATCTGTAAGACCATGGAGCATATTAATATTATGGACCTCATAAACAAGGACATAGGGAATCTCCAAGCACTTGACCCAACCCAGTTTGTATTTGTCAAGGGCAGATCTTGCCTGTTGAACCTGGTTGACTTTTTTGAGACTGTCATCAAGGCACTGGATGAGGGAAAGTCAGTATATACAGCTTATCTTACTTGGACAAAGCATTTGACACAATCCCCCACTTGTGGATCATCGAAAAGCTAACAGAACTTGATGTAAATCCCTATCTCATCAGGTGGGTGGCCAACTGGCTCACTGATAGGACCCACAAGGTCAAAATAGGTGCCAGCACCTCCGACAGCAAACCTGTCATTAGTGGTGTCCCCCAGGGATCTATCCTGGGACCCCTATTGTTTGGCATCTACTTCTCAGAGGTCCAGGAAAAGACAAAAGGCATATGGCTGACCAACTTTGCAGACGACTGTAAGTTGGGTGCTGTCATTGATTCCCCAAATGATATTAACATATTTCAAGAGGGTCGCACAATAAGTACATTGCCCATTTGGTATGTACCTCTCCCAACACCTGCACCAACTGGAAAGGCCACAGAAATACCTCACAAAAAGAATCCATGGCCTACAACACCTGTCCTATGTGGACAGGCTCAAATCACTATCACTCTACTCTGTATCCTACAGATTGCACAGAGGTGATCTGTGCCTCATCAACAAGGCAACCTCAGACCCTGCTCTATTAGAGATGCTCCATATCTGCAAGTCTAACTCCTCTCATAGTAGCTGATTGAAAGGCTTAAATCTAATATGTGATGCTAACAAAACCTGCTGGAGAGACAGGTTTATCTCCCAGAGGCTTCCCCATGTCTGGAATAGACTCCCCATACACATCAAACAAAGTATGTTGCTGACCCTCTTCAAACGCAACCTTAATTTGTGGATGGGTAACCACAAATTTGTCCCAGGGGTTCCACCTGTGTCCCTCATTGACAGGGGTGACAGGTGCTGATTGGGGTTTCATTTTTTGGGATAAACTCTTGACTAGGTTTGTAATGGCCCCAGAGCCATTAGCCTAGTAATCTCCTATGATCCTATGATCACAGTCTAAAGAGGTAATCACTTCCTTATACTCAGCATTGATCAGGCCAGTTATCAAGTATGACACCAACCCTTGGGATGTATCTCACTAAATATATCAAACAATTAGAAAGACCCCAACATTTATTAACCAAGAACATCACAAGCCTAAAGTCACTGAACTACCAAGATAGACTGGAAACTCTCTTCTTTTATTCAATGTCTTACAGAGTTTTGAGGGTGATCTGTCTTGCTTACTGCACCATTAGAGACACAGTTGCCCTAAACTTAATGTTTCTTCACAAATCTGATATATTTGCCAGTATTAGAACCAGGGAACTAAACCTTCACTAACAGATAAATACAGCACAGTGGAGAGGTGTGCTTATAACTCAGCACCTCCCAAACCTTTAGAAAAATTTTCCCCTCCAAGTTATGCAACGAGAGTCACTATCTCACTTTAAACATAGTGATTGAGATGGGTATTTTATAAATTTACTCTGGGTTGCACTGGTATGGCTGTCCTAGAAAAAGGAGATACTGCCTGAGGGAGGGTACTAAGGTGTGAATGGTCATAAGATTCAATGGCCTTGGAATATCTATGAATCTAAACTGTTTGTATGGCTTACTCTCAAAGCTTGTCAGGATGTGTCTGTCTACACCTATAATATTTATTTATTTATTTATTTACATTTGTTGACTGGGCTAGTCTAACTGGATATATGTTCATTTTCAGTAGAGGCCTGGGGAGAAAAGCTCCAAGCATAGACAGAAAAACATTATTATATAATATTAATATAAAAACGCTATTATCAAGTACAGATAATAACAGTATTGGAATATTTGTGAGAGAAAAAAACAAAAATATTCTCTTCTGAAAGAATAATACATTTTAAAAAAGTTATAACAAGTTTTTTTTTTTTTAGGTAGGAAACATACTACAGTTAGTACAGGTAGGAAACATACTACAGCAAAAAGGACATTGTAAAAATTGAGCAATATAGTACACTGGAGAAGTGAAGTAGAAGGGAGAGCAGGAATGAGTAAGTGGGAAATCAGTCAGGGTTCGTGTAGGGGCAAAGCCAGTGAGTTTTAAAATGTTCTTTGAGATGTTTTTTAAAAAAATGTGTGGAAGAGAGAGTAGAAAGTTTACTTGGAAGCTGGTTCCAGGCTTTACCCACGGTGTTAGTGAAAAGTGAGTCTCCAGCTTTGTTTTTAGATTTAATAGTAGAAACTAGAAGCTTATTGGCTGAGCAAAGAGTAAGGGGTAGACAGATAGTGAGAATTGGGGTATTATTAGGGTGGAAAAGTATATTTTGGGTTATAGTAAGCTGATGACAGAGTAGTTGGTGCTGCAGTTCTAACCATCCCATTTGTTTGAGGTTGAGACAGTGGTGGGTTCTAAAAGGGTTGCCAGTAGCAAATCTGGCTGTGTTATTATAGCTAGTGGCAAGTTTGTTAGGGTTGTTTTTGGAAAGGCTGGTATAAATGGCAGAAGCATAACACAGGGTAGAGATCAGATGCGTCTGGGCTATAGCGGTTCTGGCTGTTGGTGTAAGGAAGGGTTTGATTCTATACAGGGAACCTAGTTTTTTGTTGACAGATTTTATGGTAGTGTTGATGTGATCATCATAGCTAAGGTTGTTGTCTATGGTTATACCCAGGAGGCAGGTTGTGGCATCTGGGGATATGGTGGTTCCATTGTTAGAGGTTACAGTGAAGAGAAATTGTGGTGATTTTAAAGTAGGAGTAAAGAGTAATAATTTTGTTTTTTTGGGGTTCAGGAGGAGGCAGTGTTGCATGAAGCAATTTTCAACAGTATGAAATACAGATTGGGTGAGGGTCTGGAGTGTGGTTGGGGACCTAGCTGAGCAGATTAAAGTAGAATCATCAGCATATTGTATGCAGGTGGCTTGAGGAATTTTAGTATTTAGGTCATTAATGATCCTGAAATAGCATAAAGTGGTTGCAAGAGAATGAATAATTAGATACAGCAAAATGACTACATTATGAGACAGTCTAGCTCCAGTTAAATGTAACTTCATGGAAAATTCTGCCCAAAACAGGCTATTAGAAAGGGGGGTGAAAGCCTATCCTGGGTGAAAAACAATAAACATGCAGTTCTGAAATGGCTTAAATTAAACTGCACTTGTAGAACATATGTCTCAACTGAATGAAGTATGTACATGAATTTAATGTCTTATTATACATTTATAAAGTGTTGTCTTTACTGCTATTGATCCAGGGTTAGGTCTGAAAAGGGTCAATATACCAGTCTACCTACCTGGTAAACAAACAGCAATCAATCAATCAATCAATCAATCAATAAATAAACTGTACAGAATTTTGTAGAACATCCCTGATTTTGCCTCATATTTTGCCCTGTCCCTCATAAAATATTTGATTTTCTGGTAATTTACTCATGATCATACCTCTCAACTCTACAGAATTTCACAGAATGTCCTGATTAATGTCTCATGTTTTTAGTCTGTTCCTCACCCACTCTTCCTCATAAAATCTATTGTTTTCTGGCAAACTGAGGATTGTGCTCACTAAATAATTAAAGATTTAAGTCTGATAGTTCATAAGCTTCAGAAAATATATGCTAATGCAAAGCCTGTTGTTCTAGTAGCTTTTAAATTTATAAGAGCAATATTTAAAATCTGCCCCTGATTTTCGCCCTTTATCCCCCATTATTTTTGTTTCTGTCTAGAATTCTTAAACAAAAGTTGAAAGGTATGCAGAGGATAGCAGTCATTCACTAATGCCAGACATTACAGTTTCATACTTCTATTGTTCAGAAAATGAATGTTGATACAAACATGTTCTGTTAAAACTTTAAGTGAATAAGTAATAGTTAAAAATTATCCCTGGTGTTGAGCCTTCATTCCTGTTATTTTTGGCTTTATCCAACATTCTTGAGTAAAGAAGTTGATAAGGATTCCTTAGAAATGCTTGCATAGCCATTTCCATGGTAACTGCAAGCTTGGGTAGCTAGAACAAGATGATTTATTATTCAAACCAATGTTTTGTGTCTGCCTGAGCTTGTGGTTACCTCAGAAATGCCAGTGAGAATGATTCCATGCAATCACCACTCCAGCGGCAGTTTCAGAGCACATTGGACAGCTGTTGAAAGTGTGTGTGCATGGGGGGGTGACTCTCACCCCTCCCCGTCCTATGCTTCTGGCACCCATACTACATTCTCTTTCCTTTGACTGAAAAACTACATCTGGTCATGATGAAACTGAATGCCTCAGCATGATAAAAGAATAGGAATGATGATACATGCTGCTTTTATGAAGTGATGTGTCTGCATGTGTCTCATCATCATTTACTTGCAAATTAAAGCAACTTATTTCAACAGTAAGTACAGTATCACGAAAGAACATTTTCCAAGTCTGTTCTGTAGTATATCAACTCTAAATTATTTGTCAAGTAGATGCATATACCAGCCACCACAAAGTAATGTAAATGATACAGAGTGGTTAGAATAATTACAGGTTTCCATTTTCTGGACCATTTTGAGACCTATGAAATCAGAAAGCAAGATAATTCAGTTTACTATTAAAATCTTGAAAATCATAATCCTGAGACCATAGTATTAAAAGTCCAAAACTCTGAAGAGCCCAATGTCTACAAATCTTGAATACTGAATCTCCCTATCACTGTGAACCTAGAAACGAGCATTAGCATGAGTCCTTCAGGGGTTTGTACCCAGAAATGAGTGCTATCATGGGGTCTGCAGGGATGCAAGTCCAGGAGTTTGCTATTGTTGTCCTCAGCATTTTGGTCTTTGGATATTATAATCTTCGGAGTATGATTTTCAAGACTGCAGGTTTCAAGATTGTGATAGTAAACTTGACAATTCAATGTGCAACTTGAAGCAGTCACTAAGCTGCAGTTTGCTTAATACTTTTCATAATATTCTCTATTTAGTAAAAGTGTTGAAATCATTGTAGTAATGCCCATAACATTCCATCTGAGCCAAACAGCACATTAATGTGATAAATCTTAAAGTAAAACTCACCCTTCTCCTACAGTTTATCTCGTCCTTAAAGCTGTCTTTTTCCCTACAGTATGATTGCAGTATTATATAGGTTCTATAAATCTGCTTGCACTTTATAAAACTTGCATTTCCATGACTTGGAAACAAAGGAAGGGAAAGCACACCCACTTTTTTTAAACTTAACTTCTCACATACTTTTCCAAGGAATTTGTCTCTTCCTGCATGACATACCCCAGATACAGAGAAATCTATAGTTTACCCTGTGAGTTACTGCTGACAATCTGAGATGGGTAATTAGTCCGACAGATAACAAGAGCTCAGCAGCTATTCTAAAAAAACACAGAGAGCTGTGCAATTGTTTTCCACTGTCTTTATTGCAGAGAGGTAGTGAAAAAGTATCAGTACACCCAATTGATAGGATTGACACCTGTCTCTCTGCAGAGCAGTCGTGATTTTGGCAGTTCTATCCTCTGGGCTGTAGTGGAGGACAAGAAAATTGTAAATTTGTTGATACTTTACAAGAAAAATATTTTCTAACTTATTTAAATCTCAGAAAAATATTTGATACTACATTTAATTCAGCTTAATGTATAACATAGTAGCAACAACCAACAGTGCACAGCACAGTCTTAACTTAATTAGAAGATGAAACTAAATAATTATTTTTCATTTAGTCTCACATTTCAGTAAGATCATCCCACTTTGGGCATATAAAAAGATGGCAATCCCAATAGCTGACTACTAATTTTGTCTGATGATCCACCTATAAGTGGTATTTTCTGTAACTGCAATAGATTTATAGAAAGTATTGGACTTATGCACCGAATGAGGCCGCAGTGGTGCAGCGGTTAGTGTTGTCTCTCACAACAAGAGGTTCTCCCGTTCGATTCTCAGCTGAAGCGCTTTCTGTGTGGAGTCTGCATGTCCTCCCCATGGTCAAGTGACATTTAAAGACATGCAGGTAGGTGTGTGTGTGAATGGGTGTGTCTTCTTTGAAGGTTGGGCATTGGGCTGGCAACTCAGCACCGTAGAAATCCACTGCCAATCATTAGTGGACCGGAGTTCTGCTGTGGCGAGCCCTAACCGGAAAAAGCTGAAAGACTATTGGACTTATGCACAGAATTGTTGATGTAATGCTCAAGGATTATAGGTTTGATGAAGTGGTCACCATACTGTAATATAAATCAAGGGTTAGCAATGTGACAAAATGCAACATATGAAGGGATTTGTGCCTCAGTTTAAACAGTCTCCTAACCCAAATTCAAGAACAAATAGTTGCACTTTTTCTTGTACTGTGTTTGTAAAATGTTTTTGAGCAAAAATAGCAAGCACATTAACACGTTTTTCTAACTTTTAGGATAACAACAACAGCAACAAAATCTTCATACTGCTACAGACGCTGGCCTGGTGAGTAGTACAACATACAGTGTTAGCTTTTACCTCTCAGAAGGAGCATGTAGTGGGGGTGGGAGTGTCTCTATGTGCTCATAGTAAAAGACTACAAAATGACGAGCCTTACAAATGCCTGCTTTCTTTGGCTTGAGCTGTAGAATTACTCGGAATGGCTTGTGACCAGGCATTGAAAGAAATGTACATGATGGTCAATCAGGAATAAAATGCAAGTACTCCTGCTACAAAAGCTGTGTAAGATGCCCTTGACTCTCACTGCTGCCACTGTATCTTAATGGACTAGGAAACATCATCATTTCCTTACATCCAGCATGACTAATCCAAAAGGGACTTGAATGTGCTCTGGGAAGAAAATGTGAAAGCACTAAAACAAGTTTGCACTGATATGTTAGGACCTATTGTTGGCCATTTTGTGGAAAAACATTACAATTTTATAAGAAGATCTTGAGTTATTTTAATGTATTAAAATAGCTCAGAAAAGAGAAATACAATGAAAAAAACACATTTTTGAGTTCCAAGGTACAGTTTTCCTTAAAAGCAGTTTTGTCTTAACCTCTAGAGTTGACCACTAAATAAAATGGCATCTGCAATACCAAAAAATCTTTTCACTTTAAGTATGCATTGTAAATGTAGTTAATAGATTATATTCAGTCTAAAGACATGAACTGCACCTTCCATTTGAAAAGGGACAAATTGACTGAACTCTAATGCTGTATATTACTTGCTCTTGCCTAATTTGAAACCACAATGGAATTGTAACTAGCTGTGTCCAGACTACCACATTTGCATGCGGTGATATCTAATAAGACCATTGTAACTCTACTTGCTTTTGTATCACTGAAGCACTACATACGTGAGTGTGTGCATTTATGTGTCAGATTCTCTTATAGTTTCAGATTATACTTTGCAGATACTGGGGATGGAGCTGTTTAGAAACACATAACACACACTGAGCAATCCTGTTTCAAGTAGAATTGAAGAAGAAATGAGCAAGCGGCACAGCCAATAAAACCATTTAATTTAATAAATAAAATAAAAAGGTGAGCGCTTTCATGTATGCAACTCTTCTTCAGACCAAATAACACAAGAACAACAAACCACATCAATTTATAATCAAGCCAATTAACAAGTTAAATTAAAAACACACTATCACCATAGCAACCAAATGAATGCTTAAGCTTACGTGATAGCAAGTATACTTTAACTGGCATGTAATTATTCAAGCTGAAGCTTCTATCAGCCTGCAGTGTGATGATCCATTATTATCTGTTTTATTAATAACACAACCACCCACCCCTGATACTCTTAATAGTTAACTACAAAACTCTAAATAAAAAAAGTATTATCAGTTTTAGATTCAGCATATTTGCCCAGTGCATTTGTTTTAACCTTTTTTCTGATTTTACCCAGATGTTCTAAAACTCATTCCTTGAGACTATGATTAGTCTTTCCAATATAAAAGCATGGACACACATACTCATTGATACATGTTAATAACAATCTTAACACTGCATGTGTGACAATCCTTTGAATGTGGAAGAGTGAGGAACATAAACTCAAAATGTGAAACTTCCTTATAAACAGAGCCATGATACCATACCTTGACTTGGCCTTCTGCTGTTGGAAGCATACGAGATGACAGTGCAACTTCTGATACATGTAATAGGATAAGAGGTATTAATGTAACATACTGTTATAATCTATCTTAACAATCCATATATGGCTGTAAAGGTGCTACATAACTACCTGCCCAACGTTATACTATAAATTCAAAAATTGCTCTTCTCTTTAAAACTTCCTTTTGCAGGGGAGCAAGCCTCCTGTGCACCCCATACCCCTGAACTTATGTATACCACCTCCAAGATTGCCATACCTTGGAGAAAAGGGACTATTCCAAGAAATGATATCTCAGACTTAGTATATTTAAGTCTGTTCTTTCAGCCATTCAGTCTCCATATTTGGGACTCACTCAAGTGGGTCTTGACATTTCAGACGGTTACCATAAATTATACTGTTTTCTAATTTGCTGTGTTGCTATTAAATCCTAAGATGCAAATATCTACCTTTCATATTTTTATATTTTCATTACTACCTTGCCAGAAAGCTCTTATATTTATGAGGCACTGAGCCAAACATTGTTAGTTTGCTGAAATTAATGCTAAAACAATCCTGAACTTCAGCTTTCTTTAATGAAAGCATGAGTTTTAAATGCAGATTTGTGTTTGTGTAGTTAAAGTGATAGCCTTTTCGAGTTTAGCATGTTATATTTGAAGGACTTTTAAAAGCCATTTCTCCTTTTTTATTTTATTCAGGCACAAGATAATTTTGATCTGCATCTAATATATTCTGAAGGTAGTCATAAACCACTCTGTTAACTGAAATATCATACATCTTCTTTGACAGAAAAAGAAAAAGTGAAAACTGCCAAGCTTCACAATGACATGCCAGAAATAATCATTGAGGTGTCTATTCATATGCAGTTTTAATGAGGGTTTAAAATATGTATGAACGTGAGAATGACATAGCTCATTTTAATCAAAAAAATTATTTTTCAAGGATGAACAGTTTGCTCACAGTGCCTCACTGAAGGTGAAAGTGTGTTATATATACCCAAGTAATACATACAGCTAAACCTACTTTAGTAACATCTTCAGTTTCCTGAAATGCCACTGCTGTCCTCTGCTCAACTGTCATTCAGTTGTACTTGGCTTAACAGACATTATATAAGTAGTAGTTGTTAATCAAATCTCCATAAAGTATGCAGAAATTAGCTAGCACTTATGCAGTCTTTCACTTTTTGCATAACCAATTGACTATAGAAAAGCATTTTTTTGCTGAGACTAAAGCTTAAACTGTGTATCATGTTTCCCCATCACAGCTTGGTTTGCCTATCACACACACACACACACACACACACACACACACACACACACACACACACACACACACACACACACACCCACACACGCACACACACGCACACGCTCAAACACTACAAACATAAACACATCATCATCAGCCCACTTTTTTTCCCAATTTCTACATTGGGTTTGGGGGTCACATCTGTTGTCATCTCTTATTATTCTATTCCACTTTCCTACTTTCTTTGACAACTGTGTCTGTTTGTCTGTGAAAGGTCTTCTTACACAAAATCCAGCCATCTCCTTTGTCTTGCTTTCCTCCTGTCTGTCCCAAATCTTCTTTACTAGATTGTCTTGTGCTTTCCTGTACATATGTCTGAACCACTGTAAACTGTTCTTTTCCAAATTGGAGATACTTCGGCTTCTGCTCTGATGTCCTCATTTCTTCAACTGTCCCACAGTGTGCATCCTACCATCCATCTCAGACACTTCATCTCCATCGCCTCTTGCTTCCTCCACTGCTCTGCCTTCACTGCTCATGTTAAAGTTTCACACACACACACACACACACACACACACACACACACACACACACACACACACACACACACACACACACACACACACACACACACACACACACACCACAGACAATGCATGAGACATTAATTTCTTTCTGTGGAGTTAAACTTGCTGTTGCTGCTTATACTTATGGATATTTTGGTGTACCTTTTCCTTTGATATGAGATGTAGGCCTGGTACAGCTGAGGGGAAAGAAATGTAGTCATCACATGTGCACCTTCCTGTCATTGATTTGGATGCCTGCAATAGACTGTTATGTTTATCTGATAGTAAAAACTCACCCAGACTCTGACACAACTTGCTCTGAGGGAAAGTTTAGTTTTCATTTGCTTTCTTATATGATGTATTACCTTACTGCCTTCTTTTCTTTGTACATTGTGATTTGTTTTCTTTACACTGTGTTTTACTTGTATACTGCTTTTAATTGCAAATTTAAACTCGGAAAGAGACCACAGCTGTGTCTCTTGTGAGTTCCACAGAAGCTAAGTTTTTTCCCACCCTGCCTCCCTGGAGCTGTTGTGTTTTTAAACTCAATTGTCTTTCTAGGTTCCTGCCCCTTATGTTAATTTGGCCAGATATCTTCTTCCCTCTCCCCTTTCATTTGCTGTTGTGAGTAAGCATAACATCATCATTTCGTGAAATCACTCCCTTTCAACTATTTAAATTTATTGGCCATCCCACCGTATTCCATAGAACCAGAATACAAAGTGACCACCTTTTCCAATCTATCTTGCTGTTTTGAAATTAGTAGCTCTCCACTTAGATAGCTAAAGCTTAGTTATCCCCTCATTCATATCTAACTGCTTAGTGCACACTGCAGCTCTTAGGATATTAAAAAGAAGTTATGTTTCTACCATAATGTTCCATGTTAGTTGTCCTCCATCTCACCTTCCTTCTTGCTGGATGGGTCCTGAGCTGATCCTCAGCTCTGACTCAGCCACTTACTATAGCTCGACAGCTCTTTACTAGCTCGAGGCTACCCCTTATCCCAGAATACCCAATGCCAGCTACCCAGATCTCATTTGAGATAGCTCACACTAGACATAATTATAGAAGATAATCCATAAATCAACCTGGATATACAGTTTATTGTCATGGTTTGCTTGGGTAGCAACTAATAACAAAACAAATTAACCAGTGAAACTATTGAGAAACTCCTCTCAATCCTCGAGGAAGGGGGAAGGAGGGAGAGATGCAAGAAGGAAGGTGAGATGAAGGACAACTAACATGGAACATTATGGTAGGTACATAACTTCTTTATGTTAAGTTTTCCAATCTCACCTTCATTCTTGCTGGATGGGACAGCTTCCCTAGCACCTCAATCATGGGTGGCTCATTGGAACAGACTCTTCAGAACCGTGGAACCAAAGGAAGCCCTGCCCCAAGAGACTACATCTACTTTGTAATGAGAAATGAATGTATGAGGATCTGCTCAAGTAAATAGTGCACAAATTGAATCTATGGACAATCTAGATTGAAATACTACTGAAGTAGCTACTGACCTGGTTGAATGACCTTTGAGTTTTGCTGGAAGATATTTTTGTCGCAAATGGTAGGTATGGGCTATGGTGTCTGATAACCATTTTGACAATGTTACTTTAGAAACTGGAAGGCCTTGTTTGTTATTAGCAAATGAAAGGAACAACTGATCTGATTTTCTCATCTCTTTAGTTTTATGGAGATAGAAACACAGTTGTCTATGCACATCCAGTTGGTGTAATCTGTATTCTGCCTTGTTGGAATGATTAGGGAAAAAGACAGAAAGTTCAATGGATTGATTCTCATTGTGTTCTGAACAAACTTTAGGTAGAAAAGATGGGTTGGTTCTCAGAGAAACTCTGTCTTTGTGAAAAACTAGGTATGGAGGGTGAACACATAGTGCATGAAGTTCTGAAACATGTCTGGCAGAAGTAATAGCAACTAGGAAGAGAGTTTTCCAAGAGAGAAATTTCAAGGAACATGATGCTGCTGGTTCAAAGGGTGGCAGCATCAAGGAGGCCAGAACCAAATTGAGATCCCATGGTGGAAGGGGCTCTTTCACTGGGGGTCTAAATAGAGATATACCTTTCATGAAGGCCTTTCAGAGTTTTTGAGACATTATGCTGGAGTTAGAAACTCTGACGTGAACATTTGAAATGGCAGCTAGTTGTACTCTGATGGTAGCAGCCACTGTACCAGAATGAAACAGTTCTGCTAAGAAATCCAAAATCTTATGTACAGGAGCTGTAAAAGGATCTAAATTCCTGGATTCTGCCCAGTAAGAGAATCTTTTCTATTTGCAGGCATAGAATTTCCTTGTATTTGACTTATGGGAGGAAATAATAATATCACACACTGCTGTGGAAATACTGGGGAGCCTGGCTAGGACTGGAAGTGGAGTAACCAAGCTGTGAGCTTGAGAGATTGGAGTGGTAGGTGTAGCCCACCTGATTGATGAATCAAGAGGCCCGGTACAGGGTCCAGAATCCAAGGCTGGGCTATAAGGTGGGGGTGAAGGAATGGAAACTAAATCTGTCGAGGCCAATAGGGGGCAGTGAGGATCATTTTGCAACCCAACGATGTTGCTTTCTGAATGACTTTTGTAATTGGTGGAAAGGGGGAAATGCATAAAGGAGTCCCTGAGGCCAATTGTGGACTAGAGCATCCCTGGGTGTCTGCCCTGGAGGAGGAACAAGGGAGAAGTAGCTGCTGCATTTGTTGTTGAGGGGAGAGGCAAAGAGATCACAGCAAGGCTGGCCCCATTTGCGGAAAATAAGATCTACAATTTCCTGTTTCAGAGACCACTCGTGAGGCATGAGGATAGCCCTGCTGAATCTGTCCACTATTACATTGGATGTCCCAGGGATATGCATTGCTGAAAGAAAATGTTGGGAGGAAATTGCCCATTGCCACAGTCTGAGGGCCTCTCGGCACAAGGGGTAAGACCTGGTTCCGCCCTGTTTGTTGATGTACCAAACCACTGACATATTGTCCGTCTGTATTGCAATAGTCCTGGCAGGGAGAGAATCTTTAAGAGCTTGCGACGCTAGGAGCACTGCTCTCATCTCTAGGATGTTGATGTGCAAGTGGTACTCATGAGGTTGCCAAGTGCCTTGGACTGTCTTCCCTAGATAACACCCCCCTCACCCTATCAGGGAAGTGTCCATGGTCACTGTGGCAACTGGATGGGATTCCATGAAAGGTCTGCCCTGAGTAACTAGTGGGGAGACCATCCACCAGGAAAGGTGTATTTTGCAAGATTCCGTAATTAGCATCATGTGAGACATGGGTAATTCCTGGAAGGACCACTGTGTGAAAAGAAGCCACTGAAGGATTCTCATGTGAAAGCGTGCTAAGGGAACTAGAAGAATGGCTGCTGTCATGGACCCTAGAACTTGAAGAACATATTTTACTTTAATTCTTTTGCTCCTCAGGAGAAGTGACACCTGTTTTCAAATAATGGAAACTCTTGCCTGAGGCAATTTTACAATAATTTTTCTTGTGTTTAGCTCTGCTCCTATGTATGTAATAGATTGACAGGACAACAAGGCAGATTTTTCAAAGTTTATTGTGATGCCTAGTTGAGCACAGGATGTGATGGTGTAATCTCATGCTTCTATAAGTTGTTGCCTGGTGATAGCAGTGAGGAGCCAGTGGTCCAGATAAGGAAACACCTGGAATCCTAGATGTCTCTGGTGAGCCGTGACTACTGCCATGCATTTGGTGAACACCCTGGGGACTGTGGTGAGACCAAAGGGCAGAGCTCTGAATTGGTAATGACTGGCCCTAGCCAGAAGCGAAGAAATCTCCTGGGCCATCTGTCCATTTTTATATGATAGTACGCGTCCTGAAGATCTATGGAGCACATTCAATTGTCCTGACCCAGAAAGGGGAGAATGGACTGCAGTGTTACCATCCAAAACTTTTCTTTTTGTACAGATTTGTTTAACCTGCTGTGATCCAGAATTGGTCTCCAGTCCCCTGTCTTCTTGGGCACTAAAAAGAATCTTGAGTAAGTTCCGGATCCTACTTGGTCTGCAGGGACTTCCTGGATGGCTCTTTTTTCTAGCAGTCTTGAAACGTCTGTGACTGCCTGATCCCTTAGATTGGGTGGAACATCTGGGATGGATTTTTTTGAAACAGAAGGGGGTTGATGAAAGGGAATCTTGTAACCTCTGGATATAATGGCTAGTACCCATTTGTCTTTTGTAATATTTTGCCAGGCAATTGGGTACAATGAAAGCCTTTCCCCAACAGCCTCCAGAGATGAGCAATCTGGCATCCCTTCAGGGATGTTGATAGGGTTTGGAAGAGAATGTAGCTCTGTCACCTTGATTTTGTGGACCCCCTCTGCCATGAGAGTGGCATCTGCCATTGTTATTATTTCCCTCTCTGCCCCTGGGGGAAAATTCACCATGTGCATCAGGCAAGGGTCCCTGGGATTTTTGAAACCACATCTTTCCACCCTTCTGACCCTTTGTGTATGGTCTGGTAGGAGTGGAAAATGGACTCCGACATCACAGAGCATCTTGCCTTCCTGCTGGCACCTGGTAAGTGTTCTTTCACCTGAGGCCCAAAGAGAGAGGAGCCATAAAAGGGGATATTAGTGAAGGATGCTCTGAAAGGTTGCACAAACTGACACAGCCGCAGCCAAGAATGTCTCCTAAGAGCCACTCCTGTTCCTGCAGCTCTACTCGCTCCATCGGCTGCATATGAAATAAGCCTCATGGAGGAGTTGACTATTGAATTAAGAGTTGCCAGCTGGGTAGATAACTTGGCTGAAGCTCCCTCAGCTGTGGGATATTGTAGGCTATCTCCAAGCTCTTTTAGGAGATCCCTCTGAAGTCTAGTAAAATGGGAAAGATAGTTCAGGGACCTAAGGGAGAAGGTTGCTGATGAAAACATTTGCTTCCCATATCTGTCCTTCATATGAGAGTCTTTATTCAGTGGATGGACAGATGAGGAGGTTTCAGCTAACTCCCTCTTTGCGGCTGCTGCTACCACCATGGCATCAAGTGAGACACCTTTAGTCAAGAATTGTTTGTCTTGGGGAGCTGTGATAAATTTATTGGGTCTCCTCGGGACATGTTCCATGGAATCTGGAGCTGACCAAGCCTTTCAAGACACTACAGACATGAGTGGATCAAAAGGCGGAGACACCCAGGAGGTGGAAGGTCGGGAACCAAATGCATCCAGGTATGTAGACTCATCCTCGGAGGAGGCTAAGGAAGTCCAGCTACACCTCTGCCTGAGAATCTCAAGGATGTCCACAAAGGAAACATCTTCAGAGGGGGACCTTGGGGACCTCTCCAATTCATCCAGGTTTGTATCTGAGGTGCTTCCTCTTGCACTTTCTCTTCCAGAAAGCCTGCTGAGAATGCTCTGGGAAGGTTTCAGAAGAAGAGGGTTCACCCAATGGGGTGTCCTGGGGCATAGGTTCCCTATGCTGTGGGGCTGGAAGAGGAGCAGAGGTTGTCACAGGCACTGAGGGGGAAGGAGCCAATGGAACCAATAGTGGGGCCATCTGTGGAGACAGCACTCTCCACATGACCTCAAAGGCATCATGGTCTAGACACAAGGAGGGCTCCAGCTCTGAAGAGACTGGAATCCTACTCTGCACAGAGGGCGACAGCTCTGAGGCCAATGTGGGAGCTGAGCTCAACTGAGCCTATGCTCTAAGAGGAAGAGCGGGGTTGGACAAGGGTCTGATGCAACTTCCCTCCTCCGAGCCGAAGAGAGAGCTTCGGCACCCAGATACCTCGATGGGAGGAAGAACCAAGGTAATCAAAGCCAATGTTAGAGTCAAAGAGGATGTCATTGGAGCCGAAGAAACTACTTTCAGAGCGTCCATGGACTTGGGATCCAAATTAAGTTTAGTCGGAGGAGGAATCAAAATCGAAGTAGATGGAGCTGAAGCCTGTTGAGGTGGGCTCAAAAGCATTTTAGCAAGGGCCTGTGACTTCAGCAACCTACTGACCACTCTCTCTACATCCTGATCTGATAACCTCGAGGATCGAGAGGAGTGGTAAGAGTGGTGATGACTGGTCTTGCTTTGAAGTAAGGGTGATTGTGGCACTGAGCGAATCAGCTCCAATGAAGGAGACCTAGCTCATTTGTGGCTCTGAGATGGCTCCGAAGTATCAGTTGGAGCCTAGAAAGGAGTAGTCTTGTCGGTGCCAGAGGGCACCGACACACTTGGTTTGTCAAGCTCACAGGTCGGTTCTGAACATGGAGCCAACAGCTTGACTGGTTTCAAAGGTTTCACTGGCTGAGATGTTTTAGCCGGAGAATCCTGTCTTAACACTCCACGGAGGATCAGCTTGTTTTTCCGCTCCTGCAGGACCCTTGTACTAAAGGCATGACAAATAGACCAAGAGTCCTGCAGGTGCAGAGCCCCCAAGAAGTAAACACAACTAGTGTGCCCATCTATCAGAGACATCTTCTGACAGCTTGAGTCACACTTTTTAAAACCTGAGGTTTTAACTTCCTTAGACATTTTTCCAAAAAGACACAGTACAAAAGTTAACTAAAAATTATATTAATAAAGACCTTAAAGGAGAGCCTCTAACTTAAACGGCTGTCCTTGGGGGGGGGGGGGGCTTTCTAAGTTGAATGAGTTCAGGGAAAAACAGAAGGCTTAGCAACTAAGGGGCAACGGCCAACACAGCACAAAAAACACCACAAAGATGAGATAAGGGGTTTACAATAAAAGAAACTTACAAACTACTATAAGAGAGAAAATATATATCAAATTTTTAAGAAAATTATTTGAATTTTATAGAGAAAAAAGTTATACTAAGCCTGAGCCAGTATGAATGCAACCTTGTAGCTAAAGTGGCAAACGAGATCTGGGTAGCTGACGCTGGGCATTCTGGGATAAGGGGTAGCCTCGAGCCAGTAAAGAGCTCTCAAGCTATAGTAAGTGTCTGAGTCGGAGCCAAGGGTCAGCTCCGGACCCATCCAGCAAGAACGAAGGTGAGATTGGACAACTTAACATCAGAGTTTTCTATTTACCTTTATAATCTGCGACATCTACTCCAGAACCACCAATTATTGGAGAGCAAACATTCTGCCTCTCATAGTCTTCTTAAGATTAGTGCTTCTGTTTTGCTCCTGGTGAGAGAAGAAGCATAAGAACATTAGTTCCTGGAGACTGCTGATCACAGGAAAGCCTAATAACTGCTTCATAGGTGCCATCTTGAATTTGTGCTTATATTTTGCTCCTGGTGACAGAAGGAGCAGAGTTTATCGATTCCTGACTTGTTTCTGGTTGGGCAGTGAGTATCTGTGCTTTACATTCATAATTGGTCTGGTTGCTATTCAAGGCATCTACCAGGAAAAGGCTACAACAAGTCTACAGACCCTTGCATCATCTGGGACAAGACTGTGGATCACCAAACAGGCTGTGGCCTGCTTTTCATCTGGGGATTGGTGCTACTTTTTGCTTCTGGTGAGAGAAGAAAGAACATAGCATTGCATCCCAGCAGAGTGAAGCTGTGGTGATACCAGCAGTAGTAGTAGCCAGGCAGTAGCCATTCATGCAACTCCCCTCTTTTCATTCATTCTTGACAAGCTAATTATTTGTTTTCAGTAAGTACTGAGTGATTTGTTTCGAACTTCTGAATATCTACCTAAATACCTCATCCATAAATCATCAGGGTCTACTTATTAGTTTCCTCCTCAAGTGTTTGGCAGTGCTCTGTATAGACACAGACATCTTGAGTGACATTTTTCTAGTAAAAGCATGATTGAAATTTCACCAATACCTAGTTGCACACAGGACAACTAGTTTGCAGTGACAAACACTGCCTCCAGAGCTACAAAATGAATACTCCTAACATTGCTTTATATTCTCACTCCAACTGTCTAATCAATAAAAGGGTCTGTTGCCATGGGTATGAACTTTAGCACTACCTTCATTACCAGTTTGGTGGATATGGGCATCCTGAGGCAATGCAGAAATTGCGTCATGTTTACTGACAACCAGTTAATTCTGAAACATGAGATGGTATGTGAAAGATGTATTTACACAATGTCACTGGAGGCAAAGCTCTCACATAAAAGTACTCCTAATGTCAGTAAGGCTGTCAGTAGCACACACGCTGCACTCATCACACACAATACAAAGCAGACATATAGACCCACATATGCTGAGGCACTTAAATGTAACCTTCCTAAACCCCAAAGGTCTCGAAGATGAAGTACACATAACAGACATCCTCAGTAGGCCTGAATGTACTCTTTCAAAACAACATTCACATCAACACATACAGCCACATCTCATGGAGCCTCTACTGCTAAGTCCATAAGGCAAGCCACCATGCAATAAAACATTCTGGTCATTGGAGTCTCCATTATGAAACACATTGATGTCCCTCTTACCAGGCTGAGTAAGGAAAAAGTCACGGTCAGTTGCTTATCAGGGACTAGGATCTGCCACATTACCCATGCGCTCAGGTCATTGGACCACAAGTACCAGTATGGCTCAGTTATAGTCCATATGGGTGTAAATGACCTGAGACATATCTCCATAGACTACATGAAGAGAGATATCATAGAACTCTCAGAATATGTGTCTCAGGTTGGGATGAGCCTACCATACAGCAGCATTTTACCTTCTCCAAGGATGATGCCACAATACAAACAAAAGATGACTGACTTTAATAATTGCCTTAGTTTCTGGTGTCATTCTAAGGGGTGTAGTATTTGTCAGCATGGAAGAAGATGGTCAACAGATGGTCTACACCTCTACCCTCTAGGCTTTTGAATATTAGCTAAAGCATTGTCTTCTCCCATAGTGCCTTTTTTTAAGCAATGCCAAACTGAAAGGACTTCCAACATAGAAAATCAAAACCAAGAAAATCTAAAGCTATTACTGCTCAGTGCTATGAGTCTAAACAAAAAAAACTCCACTCCCTAGAAACTCTCTAGAGAATGCAGACATCTGTATAGTAACCATACCTCTCAACCTGGAAATATCAAAAATCTGGACAAGGCCCATGAAAAATAGGTACAAATCTGTGCGCTGATTAACATCTAATTTGCATACATAATTACATAACCCCACCCACTCCAATGGAATTGTGGGATACCGACTTTCGAACACAAACTGAAGAACAGACAACCAAAATATGGCACCAGAGTCCCCCTGCAGCCATTCCAATATCCCATTACCTGGCTATTTTGCCCCATTTACCATAAGCACTAATGTGTGCATGCATACTGCTTTACTTCTACAATGATTATTTGGATTTTATTTTTACATTTTGTAGCACATCAATGCACAAACGCTAACAGACATCTGATAAAGAAAGCAATACTGTCTCACAATGAAAACAGACTTGGCATTGATACTTCTCTGCCCTTGAAACTCACATTCATCGAAACAGCATTAAAACCCGTACCACATCCAAAGAAAATGCATCTGGCCAGTGGTGGATAAAGATTACCTTTGGGCTGTTTTCAAATCACTGGCTCCTTGCACACAAAACAAGAAATATACATGATGCGTTCTTTTCTTTGATACACCTTCCTGACTTAAGTTATAGTACTTGTATAATACAGCACACTTGCTAGACAGAGCACATTTTAAATTTATTGTTTGAATGAACATTTTTACAGTAGGCTGTACTGTAGGTAATGAAAGAAAATGCATGGACCAATAATTATAAAACTGCCCAATTCAGAACATTTCCATCATAAAAGTCTGCTTCCACACCCAAACTACAAATAATTATAAAGAAAATGACTTAAGGAATTATAGAATCATTGTTTTTAAATATATCCACTACTAGCATGTACATTTGCTTAAAAAACTTACAGGGAGCCATTTTGGTGAGTTTTGTCATTGTGCATGTGTATATGTAGCTAAGCAATTCCATGCATGTTGACAATTTCATTGAAATGGGCTGGGAATGAAATGGTCCGCAGTCACACTACCATGTGCTTTTGTTTGAGTACATGTATCTGAAGAAGCCAGGAGGACATTCAGTGTGATTCTAGTCTGTTACTATTTAAAGACATTGTGTCATTATCTGCTTCTGAGAAGTATATTAACAATTACAGTTTCAAAAAAAATAAAATAAATTAATCACATATTTCCTATAATTCATATATGCCGGTATATCCAATTAAAACTCTCAATTTGTAGTGTAAGTAAAGGCAAACTAAAAAAAAAATAAATGAATAACAAAACAGCTGTTTAAATAAATCTGAATATTAGGAAAATGCTTTAGGAATTATGACAGTTTTATTTTCCAACAGAAATATAGGAATATTTTAAATCTTCAAGAAAAATCCCTAAATCAATAAGGAAGAGGAAATAGAACAATGAACATGTAAACTATCTCTAGACTCACAAAAGCTGGAGTTCAGATCTCATTTACAGCACATATTCTATATTGAGCTGTTTATGTCTGGACTCTGGAGCATTTGTCTGTGGTGTGTAGCATAACTCATCTTTTCATATTTCTCTTGCCTGGAGATGGAAAAAGAACAGTTCCTCTAGCAGAAAACCTAATATGTTTGACTACTAATGAACTGAACTGTCCTATTATATGTAAAGGAATTAAAGAATGCGGCTTTCATTTTCTGTTTTAAATAGAATTTAAACTGGATTCATGAATCTGTTTAGAGTTGTCAGCACTTCTGCGTACATACGATTCCTGGAAGCATGACACTACATCTGGAATGTAACTACTGCTGACGTATCTGTGATTATCGAGGCACAAAATTTCTAATTTATAAACAGTTTTTTTGCTCCTTCTGGAAAACAGATAATAAAAACATTCAACTATTAAAAACAGGAAAAGCATATTGGAATTAAACCTCAAATGTAATCTCTAGACCAAGGTATTTCTAGCAGTGCTTTCTCAATTACTGAATGCATGAAGCAGCCAGGCTATGATTGCTTTCATAACTCCTTTCTTGCCTGCCTCTGTTCTTATTTATGCAAGCCCTACCAGCTTCTGTGACAGTTAATTAGCAGCATTTCTCTTCAAAGCATATGTTTCTCATCCTTTATTTTTATCATTTTACACATTACATTCTTTTCTATCTGTGAGAAAGTTTATACTGGCACAAGATTTCATACTAGCTAAATATGGTCATAACACATGAATATACACACTCATAAGTGTGTGCACTCACCCGCACCACACATGCACAACTGTAGTGTTTAGGCATCGTACCTGACAATAAGTGAATACCCAGCCACACACACTTTGTTTCCTCACCTAATGCCTTGCCTTGCTTCATCCCGTTCTCTCAGCCTGCAGCCCAAAGTCCGTTTATGTCGGCAGAAATTTCCAAAAATAAAGTAACGCCAGTCGCCAGCCCATTCTCAGCATAGCAGTTTAAAAAAGTAAAGTAAACCCAGCCCATTCTCGGCAGCATTAATGCTGCTGCTGTTTAATTCCCATTTCCCACCTGCTCACAGCCAGCTGGAAATAATGACATGAGCTCCTTGAGCTCAATTCTGTCTGGCTGGTAGCACTGACAGAGCTGACGTCATCGTGCACGTGATGACGTCAGCTCTGACAGCACGAAAATTCAAAACATAAAAAAAAAAGTAAAAAAATCAGAAATTAAGGGGTGCCACTCGGAAATCATGGCACCCCTTCATTTTGACCCCCAAAACTCGGTAAAAAACGAGTAATTTGGAATGGTTGGGAGGTCTGATAGTAACTGAGACATGGTTTAAAGCCAAGGAGAATACACCAACATTCAAAGATTATAATGCCTTCCACACATTTAGACCAGCTGCTACACAGACAGCAACTAAAGTTGGAGGTGTCTCAATTTAAATCAAAAATAAATTGACCTCAAGTCTGGTCAAACAGGACAATACACTTGAGGTTTACCATGTCCAAATCACTATAGGCAAATCCAATACCACTTCAATGCAAGCTACAGGTCCCCCTCTATGACCCAGGAAACCCACACAATGTATTTAAACTTATTGGAAAACTTACCATCCAACCCAATACCATTTTCATGGGCAACTTTAATTACCCCACTATTAACTGGGAATCCTATACAATACCAAATGTACAGGCACAGACATTTCTGTATTTTGTAAATACAAACTCCCTGGACCAGATTGTCAATACACCAACCAGGGCTGCAACCATACTGGATTTTGTCCTCACTAATATGGGAGAGTGCTGCACACCCCCCTTGTATAATGTCTTCCCTGGTAAGGTCAGACCACAAAATGGTCTCCTTTGAAGTAAAAATAAAACCCGGGCCCCCAGCTAAACCTGGAATATTCAGGAACTAGTCTAAGGCTAACTTCCTGCTATTAAGTGATAACCTGGCAAAATTTCAAGTCACCATAAACCCTGAGAACACTGCTGCCTATGCAGAAATTTTCATAGAAACCCTATACAAGCATATTAATAGTTGCACAGAGGCAGCTGTACCCACCAGGAAGAAGTACAGAAGTAACTCAAAAAGCAAGCCACCTGGTGGAATCACAGAATCAATATGCTGTATAACAGAAGGAAGAAAATCATGGCAAAAATTAGTAGGTGCAGCACCCAAAAGGATAAAAGCACTCTCAGCAAACTAAACAAACAACTCAGAGGACAAATATAGTCTACCAAAGCCGAATCTGAGGTAAATTTGGCCTCCCTGGCCAAGGACAACCACAAGGCATTCTTTAGCTATGTCTGCAAGCTCAAAGGCAATATGCAATTGTGTGCAGAACTCATTGTACATGAAGCCACCTATACTGAGCCATGGGGTCCAAATGGAGAGATGATAAAATCAGCAAAAGGAGAGAAGTATTGCTGGAATTTAATTCATCCTCAAGTCTTGGTGAGTACCTTCACAAGGTGGACCCTGTTTTTCACAAAATCTCATCAAGATGACACTGATGTATAGACTGTATTTATATAGCATATATCATGGACAAAAGTAGGTTAAAAATAAAGAAGATAGCTGGGTGCACAAGTCCCAGGATAAAAAAGTATCCAGTCTTGGTAGGCACACTGGTACTGGGACTGAAAAAAATGACAGTGTAGAATCCTCAAGACATGGAAATATTCCTACAATGGGGCTAGGCCAGGCCCAGAGGAGGATGGCCCACCTGTTGTAGAAGGAAGTAGCATTCTACAAAAGTCACAAAAATTGATAGGGCAAAAAGAGCTATACAGACGATAGAGTGGACTATTGAGGATAAGAAAGAAATGATGTATTGTTACTATTATGCAAGAAGCCCAGAATTTCCAGACAAAAGATATACAAAAAGATTAAAAAAGACATTAGAGGAAAGAAAAATACTTCCACAAGAAAAACTGTCAGAAGCTTCAAATAAAGATTTGTGTTCATTAATACAACAGATACATGAAAAACACCATATAGACCAATAAACCTTGTACCGTTTGGAAAAAGAATTGACTGAGGAACTGTGAAAATTTAAAGAACAAAATTTAGAGATGTTTGAAAAGTATAAAAATGAAATATGGACATAGGAAAGAAAGAGAGATCTGATATGGTGCAATATTTGTGCAAAGGAGAAAGCCAAATTAATTAAAACAAAAAGGCAGCTACAAAGATGTTTGAAGAGAAATACAAGCAAAAGCATCCAGATGTGGAAAATTTCACAATAAAAAATAAGATCACAAAGAGAGAATATAGAACAGAAGATTAGTCAAGTAGATGTTAAGAAAATAGAAGCTGAAGTTATGGAATATTTGCAAAGTGAAGGATTCAGTGTAGGAAGTCTAACTCAGGTTATATCACAACATTGTGGAACAACCAGTCCCCCAAGTAAGGAGAACCAAGAGAAGAAGGAATATGGATATGGGAAAGAAAAAGAGATTTCATATGGTGCAGTATTTATGCAAAGGAGAAAGCAAAAATAATTAATGCAAAAAGAGCAGCATCAAAGATATGTGAAGAGAAACACAGGCAAAGACATTTGGATATGGAAAATCCTACAATACAAGAAAAAAGAAAACAAAGAGGAAAAGTAAAAATGAGGATTAGTAATAGAGAAGTTAAAGAACTAGAAATTGAGGTTATGGATTACTTGCAAAGTGAAGGATTTAATGTATAAAATTTAACTCAGATAACAAACACAATAGGATAGAGCAATGAACACCCAAATTAAGGAGAAACCAGTGGAGCAGGAAGCATCTAATTAGCTGACGATACTTTGGAGCCTCCCATAAGAAACCAGTACAAAAGTTCATTTGGTGCTATACAGCAAGGGAAAGGGCAGGAAACTGTGGGAAGTCTGCTGCAGTCAGTATAGTGGAGTGGCCAGTGAGTTCCCATATGAAAGAGCAACAGACGACAATTGATGAAACTGAAGAGAACGTGGCACAGGAAAATGCTCTGGAACTTTCTATAGAATGCCCACCGGAGATGGTGAACAAAGAATGTGCCCTCGGTTTAGAAGAAAATGATCTAAGAGAAGAGTTGCTTGATTTAAATAGAGATGGCTTGACATATTAAGAAGAATGAAAGAAAAAGACTGCAGAAGGTCAGAAAAAACCCTAAAGTTAGAAGTTTGATAAAACAAATGAACACAGCAATTAGGACTATCCATAGAGATTCATGTGATGTAACAGGAGTAAATAGGATACATTACTGTGCAGCCAAATTAATAACAGATAAAGTCTTACTACAAGAACACAGCGTAGTTAGGGAAAGGATGGGGAGAAATCGAATGCCATCATGGAAGTATTGAATGGAGAAAACTATAAAGCAATTAAGACAAGAAATGTCACTGATAGAAGAGTATAGAAGAGGGAACAGATCAACAAAACTACTCAGAAAAATAGATATGATAAAAGCAAGTGCAGTATTATAATAGATCAGGATTTATCATGCACTATCACAAATAATAATCGAAAAATATCAACACAGGCAGAAAAGCTTAGAAAATACATAGATAAATATAAAAGAAAAATACAAAATAATTTATTGATGACCCAGAAAAGCTTTATAGATAATTGGGAAACAAGGTAAAAGGAATTGAAAGACCACCAAAAAGAAATAGATACACTTTGAAGAAATATTTATGAAGATCCTGTGGAACATAACAAAGATGCTAAATGGATATTAGTAAAAGAAAAAAATAAGAAATTCAAATGTACAGGATATGAAATGGGATGAAATAATGGCCAGAGAGATTGAAACAAAGTTAAGAAAAGCCTCTAATTGGAAACTTGTTGGAAAAATATGTATTAATGTATATGTTTAGTGCTTATTAAGAAATAAGAAAGATATAATGCATTTTATTCTATTAATGTTATGACGAGAAAAATGAATTCATATGAAACTGCAAGAAGGTTTTGGAAACTGCAGTGTGCCTTTTTGCAAGTTGGCTTCTGACCCCAGCAGCTGCTAGCTCAGCAAGAATTAATGTTTATGCTTCTCACAAGTGATTATCTACTGGGTCAGGAAATTAAATGTGTGAAATAATGAGAATCTTCTGCTCTTTTCTGCCTGAGCAATCGACCTTGTATATGTTACTAGATAACGCACCGGTTGCAAGGAAGAAGTGATAACATGTAACAAGGAAAATGTATTGAGAACTGTATCTACTATTATGTTCAAATTAATTTAGAACCTTGAGTGGAAACTTTTGTAAAAGGGTATTGTAACTAACCAGGTGGCTAGCAAGGCCACATTGTTTACTAGAAAAGTTTTTAAGCAAAATGTAGTATCAGCATTTTAGATGAATAGAATATTGTAAGCTGAAGTGATATAAACCCCCTTGTGACTGACTATGTCAGCCTGGTGGGTTAATACTAGTAAGAAATACTATAAAAGTTGTGTTCTTCCTGTTTCATTCAGACAAAATTCTGTAACTTGTACGTTTTTTGCTTCCTGGTAAACACTAGTAAAGAACCTGAACCTGAACCTCCTGTGTATTGATCTTTTTATTACAGTATTTTTTCATTTAACAGATTGGTCCTTTGCATACTGGAATCCCTCAGAAGCTGCGGATCAGAGCGTAGCGGTGGTCGAAGTCTGCATGCAGGAGAAGATACCGAAATGGTTCTTCTTGAGTGAAAAGACCTCCGACTGAATTGTCGTTTAAAGAGGCTGGCCACTTTCTGATCTGTGGCTGAAGAGCAGATCTCCACTGTGAACCATGACTGCTCAATACCGGAGGCTCGGGTAGGGAGACTTTTTGCCTTTTTTATGTTTTAGATCAGGGATTAGGTTACAGTAAATATTGTTTTTTTGTCAGATTTGTCATACAGATCAGGGACAAGAAAAATTACTGTTTATTTGGTCATAGATCAGGGTAACATAATAAGGTAGGCAGTTATTCTAGATAAACTGTGAAAGGAACTGAAGTTGTGGTACCACGTGGTAAAAGGGTTACGTAACATTTATTAACATGGGAAATCAGTGTACTAAAACATCGCGAGACCCGCCCCTAACCGAAGACGCAAACTATATGCAACTACAACGTGCAGATAATGTTAGATATTATGCAAAATGGGTTAACAAATATGAATTTGATGGGAAATTAGACAAATCTTCACTTGTTAAACTTCTTAAACAGCTTAAAAGTGATACAAAAGGTCAGGCAAAGAAACAACAGCAATTAGGCATTCCTCAGGCACACAGGTGGATTGAGGAAGCAAACCGTAGAGAACAAAAGAGTAATAATTCAAAGGCATTGTTTTTAGACAAAGAAGATAATAATATAGTAGTAGCAACAGCTCCCCCCCCCACTCCCTTTTTCAGGATATGAAGCAGGTGGACAAGCTGGTCCACCTCCGCGGTATCTTGATGTCTCAGTGAAACCGAAATTGTTTGTTAGAGATCCCATTGAAACTAGGTCCCGAACATGTAAAACACAGGGGGACATAGAATCGTATCAAATGGAGAGAAATTTACAAGCTGAGAGTGAGGAAGAAATATGTCCACTTGTAGAGGTACCAAATCCTCAGGAAGGACAGGTTGGACAGGACCCAACCCTCTTGGTATAGGCCATGGACACCGGAGTATATCCAGAAGGCTACTGAGGGAATTCCCCATCCAAAAGTTAATTTTACAAAATTCCTAGAAGATTTACAAGGCATGAGGTTAAGTTACCACTTAAATGGGGAAGAAGTAGAAAAAGTAATTAGACAAATTGTAGGTCCAGATTGGCACATGATTTGTGGCACCTGGAATCCTCGTAATGCAGAATTTATGCCACTCCCACATAGTGACGCAGAACTTGACAACAGAGTAAAAGGCCTTACAGACCGAATCTCTGAGAAATGGAAACCTAGAGCAGACTGGACTTGTATTAATCAATGCATACAGCAAGAAAATGAAACAGTAGATGGGTACTATGCCAGATTATTAGAGTGCTTTAACAATCATAGTGGCATGACAGTTCCTGAAAATCAAACTAATGATTCCCCGTATGAACAACAATTGAAAAATGCATTTCTAAAAGGTTGCATTGCACCTATTAGTAGCTTCATTACGAAGCATATGATAGATCATCGAACAAGGAGGTTACAAGCCTTACTTGAATATGCTAGACATGCTGAAAGACATTTTAATAGCAAAAAGAAAAAGAAAGCGCAAGTCTTCACTGCTGAAGACGGAGCTGAAGTTTATGTATTGCAGTCTGGTAAAAAGGGTAAGAAAAATGCACAGGGAAATAAACAGTCTGACAAATGGTCAGAGGACTTTGAAGAAAGGAAAAAGAGAGGTGAATGCTTTAAGTGCAGGAAGAAAGGGCATCTAGCTAGGGATTGCAAACAAAATAAGATGGTAACCACAGAGGATAAGGGAGATGAGGACTGACTATATGATGGTGAAGATACACCATACGAGAGTCAGAAATTATCAGGAAAAGACAATAAAGAAAGAACAAATGTAAATGTGATAAAAGGAGTAGAGGAAGTGCAAGTAGACATGGAGGATGAAGAAAATGAGGTTTTAGATTTAGCATTATTGAGCCTAGAGCGCTACCTAGCAGACACAAAACCGGAAGTTACACTTCTGGTGGAGGGGAAGGAAGTTAAATTCCTGTGTGATTCAGGTGTGTCACGAACTCTGACACACCCCTCCAAGTTACCGGAACATTCAGAATCACCTGATTATATATTAGTGAAAGCTGCAAATGGACAGCTATACCGGGAACCACTTTCCCATGATATAGCAATAACTGACCCTGTTTCAGGGATGACTCAAAGGAGTAAAATTGTTGTTTCTGCAGAATGTCCAGTGAACCTATTAGGTAGGGACCTTATGCAGATATTTGGCATAGCAGTAGTTCCGACTATGCAGGGTATGGAAGCACAGCAACAAATGGATACTTTTGTGGTGTGACCGGAGGGTGAAATGTTTTACTGGTACAGCCAGGACTTAGTTATGACTGGTCCAGGGGCAGTGACCGAGGAACTGATGAACGTAACCATCAGTAAATCCCCCTCCCTTGACACTGACAGACAGCATTTGTTGCATTGCACTCTGTATTACTGTAGCACACCAGGAGCTGATAAGGAATATGAGCAAGAATTGTTCAGAAATCGTGCAAACAGATTAGTGTTACGTAATCTGTACTGGGATACCGAGGGAAACAGTGTTGTTAGCTGTTCATTACCTCAAGAATTCCTTGCACTATACAAATCTAATCGATTACCACATGTCAGTTTAACTAAGAACAAAAATGTAAAATGGGTAGACCTAGGAGAAAAGGTAACGAGATGGGAGAAACAAACTGACTTAGAATTATCAGAGCAGGGAATACAGAAACAAAAACTGAATTGGCTAACACAGGCACACCCAGCTGTACACTTGCAGTCTAGTGAGGACAGATGATTAGCATTCTTATTAGAAGAAGAGGAGAAAGCCTTATGTAACATACCAAAGATTCTTTGGTCAACAGGCAAGTCAGATGTAGGACTTATTCGAACAGCAGGACCAGTTACTATTACACCAAAGTCAGCATTCAGACCACAGAAGAGACAATATCCTTTGAGAAAGGATGCAGAGACAGGAATCAAACCTATAATAGCAGCATTATTTAGAGAAGGAGTACTGGTAGAATCTCCTAATTCACCATGTAATACACCCCTATTTCCTGTTAAAAAGCAAACGGGGAATGGCGTATGGTTCAGGACTTACAAGCTGTAAATAATGCAGTAATACCTAGAGCACCTATGGTGCCAGATCCACACACTTTGTTAAATGATTTGAAACCTCACCAGAAATATTTCTCTGTGGTAGATATCAGCAATGCTTTCTTTTCAATACCTATACATCCTGATAGCCAATATTGGTTTGCATTTACATTTCAGGGGAAAAGGTACACCTATACTCAACTACCACAGGGATATTGTGAGAGTCCAACAATATTCGCACAAGAAATGGCTAGTAATTTGGCGGGATTCACCCCACTGGGGGGTAGTCAAATTCTACTTTATGTAGACGACATCTTGCTAGCAGCTCCCACCCAGCAGCAATGCAGGGAGGATACCATAGCACTGTTACAATTCTTAGCAACACAGGGACACAAAGTGAACAAAAGCAAACTACAGCTTTGGAGAAAACAAGTTAGATACCTAGGATATGTAATATCCAAAGAAGGTAGAATACTAGATGAGGATAGAAAAACAGTGATTTTACAAGCTCCCAAACCAGCGACCAAGAAGGAAATGATATCCTTCCTGGGAACAACTAACTTCTGCCGAAGTTGGATACCAAACTATGCTTTGGAATCTGCTCCACTGACCGACCTCATATACAAAAAGCCGATGGCAGCACAGGATTTATTACAATGGACACCTGAAGCAGAAATGGCTTTCTGCAGGTTGAAGAAATTAATAGCTTCTTCATTAGTTCTAGGATTACCGAACTATCATAAACGTTTCTTTCAAACTGTAGACTGTAAGCAAGGATATATGACATCAGTGTTGACACAACAACATGGGGATAAGCAACGCCCCATAGCTTACTATTCATCACAGTTAGACCCAGTGGCACGATCCTTGCCCCACTGTGTGCAAGCAGTGGTTGCAGCTGCAATGGCAGTACAGGCTTCAGCGTCAGTGGTGTTATTCCACCCTCTCACATTTTGAGTGCCTCATGCAGTCATGATAATTTTACTGCAAGAAAAGGTAGCTTATCTTTCTCCTGCTAGACACCTTTCCTGTATGACTATACTGTTGAGCCAACCTCATATGACAATTGAACGATGCACGACATTAAATCCATCAACTTTGCTCTCAACTCCTGCGGATGGCACATCACACAGTTGCCTGCAGGAAATTGAGCAGAAAACATTACCCAGACAAGATCTCATGGATATTCCCTTGTATAAGGTCTAGGTGACATATTACATGGACGGCTCATGCAGAAGGGGCCCTACAGGGAAAAATCTAGTGGGGTATGCAATAGTTACAGACACTGAAACCTTAGAAGCCCAACCCTTACCACATAACTTGTCTGCACAAGCAGCAGAATTGATTGCCTTAACACGAGCTTGTACCTTAACAAAAGACAAATGTGTAAACATATATACTGACAGTCAGTATGCTTTTTCTACTATACATGTTTTTGCACAGCAGTGGAAAAATAGAGGGATGATAACATCTAGTGGTAAACCAATTAATCATGCGCAATTTATTTTAGAATTGTTAGAATCTATTCAGTTACCTACTAAAGTAGCTATTTGCAAATGCGTAGCTCATACGAAACAGCAGGACAGAATTTCAAAAGGTAATGTGAGAGCTGATGCAGCTGCAAAACAAGCAGCTTCAGACTCAGAAACTTTACTTTTAGATGAAAAATTACAACCCTCTGAAATTTTAGACCTAGAAATGTTAAAAACAATGCAGACGCTTACTACAAAAGCAGAGAAACAAAAATGGGAAAAACGAGGAGCAATCCTTGAAAACGGGCTGTACATCTCCAAAGAGAAAAAAACAATTTTGCCATCTAATTTGTTTAGATATGCAGCTTTGTTGAGCCATGGACAGTGCCATGTCTCAACAGGGGGGATGGTACAGTTAGTAAACCGAATATTCCAAACATATGGATTCACAAATTACATAAAAAAAATTTGTGCGGCATGTCATATTTGTAACAAACATCATGCACAAGGGGCATTTAAACCTAAACAAGGAAGTTTTCCTACACCGCCATATCCGTTCCATACTATTTGTATAGATTTTATAGAATTGAACAAATGTGATAACAAAAGGTATTGCCTTGTCATTGTAGATATGTTTACCAAATGGGTGGAAGCCTTTCCGACTAAAAACACGGATGCAACAACAGTGGCAAAAGCTCTCATAAAGGAGATTATTCCTAGATTTGGCATACCGGAAAGGATCTATAGTGACAATGGTACACATTTTGTGAATCAGACCATACAGCAATTGGGACGCTTCTTTGGGATTTCCCTTAAGAACCATTGTGCTTATCACCCTCAGTCTGCAGGACTGGTGGAGAGGCACAATGGAGTCCTTAAGAACAAACTTAGAAAGTTAGTCAGCGAAACACAGAAGAACTGGGTGCACTGTCTGCCTCTGGCACTGCTGAGTATGCGAACAGTTCCAAATGCAAAGGGTTTAACTCCTTTTGAAATGGTGTTTGGAAGAGCATATTATGTACCTCAGTGGAAAGCTCTCATGCCTGCAGACCAGGAGGCTGATAGTTCACTAGCTAGTTATATGAGGAAACTGTTAACAAATAAATCTCTCTTGCAGTTTAACACTTTTTCAGATAAAGAACAGACCAGACCATTGGAAGCGATTCTAGCCCCGGGGTCCTGGATCTGGGTGAAGGTAACAAAGTGGAAGAATTGGGCAAGCCCGAAGTGGGAAGGACCGTACCAGGTACTGCTGGCCACGCCTACTGCAGTCAAAATAGCCGAAAGGTCATCTTGGATCCATTTGACGCACTGTAAACCGGTAAAGAACTTTCAACTTGATAAAAACATTGTAACTGTTACGCAACAAGAACAAAATGGCCAAAGATAAGAATTCAGACCAACCTCAAAAATGTTGCATAATCATATTATTGAGCGTACACTTGTTGACTGTACTTTTGACAATTTTCTTTTTGTTGTGGTTTTTTTCATTTCTCAACCACACAAGTAAAACTGGATAAACGTGATGAGACATCCATAGACTGGCATCCAAACTTTAACACATACCTTGCAATTAAACGTGTATATGCTGAGACTATCAACATTTCAAACTGCTGGGTTTGTCAGCTATACCAACAGCATATGGAGAACTACTAATGACCGCTGTTCCTTTAGGGATCAATGAGACTTGGGAGAATTTGCTTTTTGACACAGGAACTGTGAGATCACAGGATAAAATAGCATTGTATTTACCTGTTACACAAAAAGGGATTGTGTGTTTTTTCAAGAATGATACTCTACAGGTGGGCTGGAGTAACTGTAACATAACAATATCTTATAAATGTTATATTAAGACTAAAAGTGGGGGTACTGTTTGCAATACTAACTATGATTCATATTTGAACTCAATGAAAATGACATTGAATGAAGTACAAAGAAATCCTGTTTTGATTAAACAATTGTCAATCATAGATAAGAAAATGTTTCATGCAGGGTTGGTGCGTATTAGCACTAAAGTTGAAAACTATTATTTTGTGTGTGGGAAAAAGGCATACAAATGGCTACCTGAGAATTGGTCCGGCAGTTGTTTTTTGGGCTACCTGGTTCCAGCCATACGACACACTGCGGAATTACCTCTGGGTAAAATATGGAACGTGAGAGATGTTTCCAAGAAAACCAAAGATCCAATCGAGAAACCTGTGAATCCAGTAGGGCGAGTTGAAGCAGGTTGGAAAGACCATAATTCCGTGAAGAACAAAGACAAATTGACTCATATGGACTTGAGTGACAGTGTTATATCTTGGGCAGTTATACTCCCAGCGTATGGTGCAGTCAAATCGATTTGGGAGCTGAGAAAACTGTCAAAACTTCTCGAAGTAATGAGTAATGCAACTTTTTCTGCTCTTGAATTAGTGACTGATGAACTGAATGCCATGAGAACTGTTGTGTTGCAAAATCGGATGGCTCTTGACTTCACCCTAGCGGCGAGAGGTGGTACATGTGTGCTTATCAAAGAAGAATGCTGTGCATACATACCAGATAATAGACATGAAATTAATAACCATCTGGAGGTGATTCAGCAAGTGTCGGCCATGGCCAAACCAGGTCCAAACCCTCTGACGGATTTTTTCCAGAATCTGTTTGGGGGGTGGGGTTCCATCCTAATGAATATTCTGATTGCCATTTGTGTGGGTTTACTCCTATTAGGAGCATGTGTATGTTGTGGAATCCCCTGCATGAAAAGATTAATTAAAGATTTTATAGATATGTCTGTCTCTGAAACCTTGTATCAAGACATTGAACTTGAAGAATTGGTTCCAAATGAAATTCTCCTTGAAGTCTAAACTGAATGACTCTCTTAACTGCAAGTCCCAAGTGGAAGAGGTTAGGAGAAGAAATAAAAATCATTTAAACTTCTGAGAATAGAATAAAAAGTAATTAACAGGGGAGAAAATGTTAGAAAAATATGTATTAATGTATATGTTTAGTGCTTATTAAGAAATAAGAAAGATATAATGCATTTTATTCTATTAATGTTATGACAAGAAAAATGAATTCATATGAAACAGCAAGAAGCTTTTGGAAACTGCAGTGTGCCTTTTTGCAAGTTGGCCTCTGACCCCAGCAGCTGCTAGCTCAGCAAGAATTAATGTTTATGCTTCTCACAAGTGATTATCTGCTGGGTCAGGAAATTAAATGTGTGAAATAATGAGAATCTTCTGCTCTTTTCCGCCTGAGCAATCAACCTTGTATATGTTACTAGATAATGCACCGGTTGCAAGGAGGAAGTGATAACATGTAACAAGGAAAATGTATTGAGAACTGTATCTACTATTATGTTCGAATTAATTTAGAACCTTGAGTGGAAACTTTTGTAAAAGGGTATTGTAACTAACCAGATGACTAGCAAGGCCACGTTGTTTACTAGAAAAGTTTTTAAGCAAAATGTAGTATCAGCATTTTAGATGAATAGAATACTGTAAGCTAAAGTGATGTAAAACCCCTTGTGACTGACTACGTCAGCCTGGTGGGTTAATACTAGTAAGAAATACTATAAAAGTTGTGTTCTTCCTGTTTCATTTAGACAAAATTCTGTACTTGTACTTTTTTGCCTCTTGGTGTACACTAGTAAAGAACCTGAACCTGAACCTCCTGTGTATTGATCTTTTTATTACAGTATTTTTTCATTTAACAAAACTCCAGGCCTAGATGCAGTACGTAATGTCTGACTAAAAGTATTAACATCTTTGCATGAAGATTTAGCCATAAGTAAGAACTATTTATATGTGCACCCCAAACAGTCAACAGCCTGGCTAACAACAGGAAAAACAACACTCCTACTTAAGACTGAACCTGCAAGCTACCCTAAAAACTATATACCAATAACTTGACTTCTGACGATGTATAAACTATACACTGGAATTGAGGCCAACGGTTTATAGTCATTTAGAAAAAAACTCAGTTATGGCAATAGAAGAAATGGGTAATAAAACTCAGTCATATGAAATAAAGGATCATTTGTTGTTAAATAAAGTCATAGTGAAGAACTGTAAAAAGGGGAAGAATCTAAGTATGGCATGGCTAGATTATAAAATAGCATCTGACAATATCCTACATTCATGGATAAAAGAATGTTTAAAAATGTATAAGATACACCCTACACTGATAAATTAAATCACAGTGACTATGAAACAGTGGCAAACCACTTTGCAGTTAATCCATGATAAAGGACAAATTATTATTTTAGGGATAAAATCCAAAGGAAGGATATTCCAGGGTGACTCTTTGTCACCACTGCTCTTTTGCCTTGCCCTTAACCCATTAAGCTGTTTGCTTAACAGATAAGTCCATGACTATAATTTGGCTCTCAGAAAGCAACAAACTGTAAAGACTTATCTTCTCTTTGTACATGATTTAAAACTGTATAGCTCATCAGATGAGGAACTGAGAGCACAACTGCAAGTAGTCAAAACTTTTTCAGATGATATAAGAATGTCATTTGGTCTTGATAAATGTGCAAAAGCAACCTTTAAATCAGGAAAGCTGCAGCACTAGGAAAACATCAGTTTAGGACAAGAATGTGATATAAAAAAACTTGAGAAAGAGGTAGTGTATAAATATTTGGGAACTGATGAAGGATCAACAAAAAAACATGAAAAAAATGTGAATAAAACTCAGTAAGGAATATTTTAGAAGACTTAATTTAATCCTGAAAACAGTGTTAACATCTAGGAACAAAGTTCAAGCTATAAACCATATTGCTCCTCCTGTCCTAACTTACAGTTTTGGAGTGATTAACTGGCCCCAAACGGTTTTGGATAGATTAGACATTAAAACAAGAAGGATGCTTCATGCTCATCAAGTGATTTATAAAAATCAGTGCATACCAAGATTATATATATTCCCTGTTCCGAAGGAGGTATTGGCCTCCTTGAAATTATTTACATGTATACAGCTGCAATTGTGGAACTGCATACATATTTGCTGACCTTACAAGACCCAAACATAGTCAAAGTTTTGAAACATAAGGAGAATAAATCTAAGATGACTTCTCTGTTTAGTCTAGCATTATCGGCATTAAGCGGGAATGGAAATGAAACCATTAGATAAAAATCAGGCAGCAATTGAATGTGCAAAAAAATACAAAAGAAAAAAATACAAGGTGAAAGATCAGATGAGAAGACAAGAAATGTGGAAAATGCATAAATACAGCTGCAGGTATAGAAAACTCCTGGAACAACTTCATGTTGATCGGGATCAAAAGCAGGGGTGGTTAAGGAGAGGTGAATTTAAACCAAAAGATGAAAGGTTAATATTGGCGGCTCAAGATAGTGGACTACGTACATGTTGGTTTACAAAGTCCATTGAACATGTGAGAGAAACAGACAAATCTAGGTTTTGTAAAACAGAATTGGAAACAGTTGCACACGTTGTTGCTGATTGTAATATACTCATGGCAGAAGGACTGTATACTGAAAACCATAAAAATGTGGCAAGACTGTTGCACTGGGGATTGTGGAAACATTATAATATTGAAGTAGCTGAAAAAGACTGGAAACATGAACCACAAAGCATCATAGAAAATGAAGTCTACATTGCATGGGATCACCCATTACCAACAGTTCAAAAGATAGATGTGAGAAAACCAGATATAGTGGTCCATGAAAAGAAGAGAAAACTAGCAATGATCATTGAAATTGCTTCACCCAGTGTCTACAGCGTCTTGTGTACAGATAGACACAAAGTCATTTATATCAGGATTTGCAGGCAGAAGTGAGAGCAATGTGGAAGAAAAATCACAGACAGTGCCAATAGTAGTAGGAGCAACAGGTCTTATAAAAAATAATCTATAATTGTATTTAGATACGTTACTGATACATGTAACTCTGTACGAATTGCAGAAGGAGTCATTACTGGGCACATTGCAGGTGAGGCAGAGAGCACTTCTGGCTCACATCAAATATAGAAACAATACTAATTTCATGAACTTTAATCATACTTTGACTTAGGAATTAGGTCCATTCCCATCATGGTATTAGAAACCCAAAATATTTGGAGAAATTAAAAAGCCGAAAGATATAGTAAATGTACTGGCTAGAACATTTAGCTCCAAATTTACCCATGTCTCCCCCTCAACCTTCCCTCAGGAAATACCATGAAATATAATTCCTCCTGCTATCACAAGAGAACAGGCCCTTAATGCTCTCTCTAAGACCAAGAATACTGCATTAATTGGCCCAGACAATATCCCAGGATGCCTTCTAAATAGCACAAAACATGATCTATCAGGTCCTCTGGAATTGCTATTTAACTGCAGCCTTCAAACAGGGTTCATGCCTCATGAATGAAGAACAGCAATAGTCATCCCTCTGCACAAAGGTGGGCCATCTACAGACTCTGGAAACTATAGACCCACATGTCTCACTAGTCTCTTATGCAAAGCCATGAAAAGAATTATCATGGAAATGATCAGTAATGATATAGTAAACTTCCAGAGATCCTCCAGACACTGGACCCAACCCAATTTCATTTCTTCAAGAACAGGTCATGCTTATTGAACCTGGTGGATTTTTTTGAGAAGGTCACCAAAACAATGGATGAAGGCAAAATGGTTCACACTGCCTACCTTGACCCGGCCAAGGCATTTGTCACAATACCCCACTCGGGCATTGTTGATAAACTTATGAGGTTAAACACAAACCCTTGTGTCACCTGGTGGATAGCCAATTGGCTCACTGACAGGACCCAGGAAGTTAGAATTAGGGAATCCACCTCTACAAAGATGCTAGTTGCAAAAGGAGTCCCTCAGGGATCGGTCCTGGGACTGCTGCTTTTAGGCATTTACTTCTCTGAAGTCAAGGCCAATGTCAATGGTCTCTGGCTGACTAAATTTGTAGATGATTGTAAATTAACACTTGTCATTGAATCCCACACAGACACAAATGTTCTCCAGGCAGGGCTGACACAGACAAACAACTAGTGTCAGAGCCATGGACTAAAACTAAATGCCAAGAAATGCAAAATAGTATCCTTTGTGAAGCCGTCCACCCATTGTAAATGCCATATTGACAACGCACCCCTTAGAGCTGACCCGGTTGTCAGGAAGTTAGGGACATACGTAGACAGTAATCTAGCCTTTGACCATCACGTGTCTACAGTAGCGAGGAAATTGTTCTATGTTGTGCAATTTATAAACAAAGGTATAGCTTCTAGGCCCAAGGAAGTCATTGTTTCACTGTATTTGGCATTCATCAGACCTATCATTGAGTACAATCCCCACTATGGTATGCATATAATCAGGCAAATCCAACAATTAGAATGTCCATAGAGATTCTTCACTAAAAAAATACAGGGCATAAGTAAATTATCCTATGCAGACCACCTCAAGACTGTAGCCCTGTATTCTGTTTCCTACAGGCCGTTGAGGGGCAATCTATGCCAAGCATAAAGGGCATTGTCAGACCCCACTATGATGGACCTCCTGCATATCTGCAAAACAAACAGCGCCAGAATTATTCATTCTAAAGACTTAAACCTTGCCTGTGATATAAATAGGACCTGCTGTAGAGATAGGTATGTATCCCAGAGACTACCCTGTCATCAGAATAGGCTCCCCATCCATGTGAAGCAGAGTTTCTGCCTAACCCAATTGAATTGTAACTTGGGCAATTTAATGGAGAACAGGAAATTCATCTCTGGTTCTGTACCTATGTCTCTAATGGACACAGGTAGCCTGTAGATTCATCTCCCAGGCCCCTGTTTCTAAATGTTTCATATCCCAAGCCCCTGCTTACACTTATCAAGGGTACCAGAATTTGTCAGAGATTTGGGATGCATGGCTAGGCTTAAAAAGGCCATTGTGGTCGCCAGCCTAGGAAACACAGATGAAACTATGAACCTATGTCAAAAGACAAGCTCATGACTTGTGGCCAGTTTACCAGACTTGCGTATTGGGACAAATGTGGTCAACAAAGGACAAGTAATGAAATAACAAAGATTTAAAAGGCCATAGCATTTAGCCCATTATTTCTGTGACTGTACATATTTACATTAAAAGCAGGTAGGCTAAATCATGTTGACCACATAGATCAGCTACTGCCTAATATCGAGAAGTTAGGTTAAATAATTTGCAAATTTGCTTCCAGATAAAAATATATCACTTCATAGGAGAGCTGTTCATTGCTGGTTCTGTCATTAAATCTCATTACACTCAACACTGGAAAATTTTTAGCCAAAGTGAAATGTGGCTGTAGCCTTCATTTTTAATATCCATATATATTCTGACTTCAAACTCTTTGGTCAGACAATTTCATTCCTGCAGAAGACTAATAAGTCTTTTTGTTATAAAGGCTTTGATGCAGTATGGAATATTGTTTTCTTAACTAAGGTAGAATGCAGCTCACCCTTTTTCAAATCTAAATAGCTGTGTGCAAAGCTTGCTCTTATTTATAAGCTATTAAACATCCTAGGCTCAGTGCAGGGTATGAGTACAGTTGCATTTCCAGATGTATTATTCAGACCTTCTACTGCCTGTTTTATAGCACATTTATGGGTGACTAAGTATTAACCTCAAACTAATCAAAACAGTCTGAACCTCTAATGCAAGTCAAACCTTCAGTGTACCAGCTGTTGCTATAGACACAATTGATTTCGTTACCTGCCATTTTGTTTTCTAAACTGGGCCCATGTTACATCCCATGTTGTATTTTTTCTGAACAATATTTGCAAATAATACACATTTGTATTAAAGCGATAGTATTTCATTATGTAACGCAGCCTTGCCAATAAGTTCATTTAATTTCATCTGGTTTATATAAAGACAGCCATCGGGTTTTTGATCAAATTAAAGTTGATAATACTTCTCTGAGCATGCTTAATGATGATGATAAAGCTATCTCAATTCTAATTTCATAAGCCTCATATTTAGGTCAAACAACTGAATCAAGTAAACATCTGACTAGACGAAAGAAGGAACGTGAACCAACAACCTCTTTAATATTGGAAATATCAGGAATGTTTAATTAAATAATCACCACACCTAAATGAGTTAGTGCAGATTGTATTCAAATGAAAGTGCTATAGAAGAAATACTAACAAAGTATTCATCACGGCTGAAACAAAGATCTTGAAGTATATAAAAAAAGAAAATAAAGACATACATATTTTTAAAACACTCCTTCCAAACAAAAAACATATATGATGTCAACTGTGATTCCCTAACATTGCTTCTTAAATTGCTTACAAGACTAAAAAATGATTATTGTCAAAGACTACTTATTAATGGGAATGAATTTCAGTTTAGTTTGAGATTTTAATGCAGATGGAATTTTCAGAAACCCATCACTCCATACCAAAGCAGAGAGGAAATCAAAATTATCATGAAATTATATTACTAACTAATGCTTGAATGTTATTAAATTATTTTAGTAGGGTATGTCTCAAAATTAGCTATGAAGCGACTACATAACACAGAGCTATTTATTGAATAGCATTTTAATGCAGATGGAATTTTCAGAAACCCATCACTCCATACAAAAGCAGAGAGGAAATCAAAATTATCATGAAATTATATTACTAACTAATGCTTGAATGTTATTAAATTATTTTAGTAGGGTATGTCTCAAAATTAGCTGTGAAGCAACTACATAACACAGAGCTATTTACTGAATGTCACGAGCATGGGAAAGTATACGGGATTAATTTTACTGTTGTTGTTACAAAATGACTCATGCTTTTTCTAGCCAATGCCTCACCTTGTCATTGTTTGAAATTTATTCAAAATTATTAATTCACCATTTTTTTTTACTTATATGTGCACAATTTTCTTGAGGTTTGCAAGCTTCCAGCAAGCCTTCAGACTCTAATTGAAGGGTTTGCTGTATATACCCAGATGAAGCTATATTAGACAGCTGAAATGGCATTGGTGCTGCTGTTGATGCTTGGTCAACTTACAACATATAATGGCTACAATTTTGTTATTACACAGTGGCATTGGCCATATGCAGAAAAAAGTCCTAGGTAAACTGAATTCTATTTGGTTGTAACATAGCGACTGGGAGAATCAGAATGGGAAATAAATGAGCACAAATTAAAACAAACTTTGTCTGCACTCTTAATTAAAGACATCACTGCTTTGCATGTCAAATCTGATTATCTAGAGAAGGGAGCTGAGGGACTTTAGATAATTTCACCAATGTGAGGTTCAGCACTTTTCACTTTGGAGAAAGTGACCAAGTAAAAGCAGTCATCAAGATGAAAATAACATTATCCATTGGAGCACAGCACTGAACAGTTCATTCACCATGCATGCAGCCAGCAACATAGTGTAATCAATTCCAATGTCACTCCATCTTCTTAGGAAGATATATTTCCATATTGCAGTAATTTAGGAGTAATGGGACAGCTCCCACTTTATGCTCACACCTTCCCATATACAAAGAAGCCAATACATCTTGATAAATACAGAAAAAAATACTTCCATCAGTTTTCAAACATTGAAACCAGTTTTCTTCCACTCAATGAAAGCAATCTTCTGTCAACAAGTGTCTTTTAATAAGTCAGTTTCACTGAAGAAATATTTGGTGAGTTGTACTTTGATAAACTAACCATCTGTTTCTAAAGGGTTTGGACTTAATAGGATTCCGGAACAGTTTGCTGACTTCAATGCCACTCATATCTTATTTTTTACTATGTTTTCAGAGTCACCAAAGGCTTATAGATTAATTGCTTCATAGATTCCTAATTGTGATACCCAGAATATAATCCTACATTCTGCTAACATGAAAACAAATATGAAAGATGTAAGATCTACTATCTCCTTTTATCTGGATGCGGCTTGTGATACACAAGTCAGACAAAAAATGTATTTATCTTATTTGGGCCAGATTATCGGTATTAAGTGTACTGCTATCAATTAATTTCAAAAGAATGTATGAATGAGAACATAGAAGTTTGCAGACACAGTAGCTGGTGCAATGGGTAATAAATGGTATTTTAAATACTCCCCTGATACCTGAGTTTGAGTCTAGACATCAAAATGCCAGCAAGGAGAGACTGAATTACTAAAGTCACCTTTCCTGTCTTTGCAGAATTATGAGGGGGGATTTAGAGTACTGAAATGCTTTGTAAAGGATGCAGCAAGTTAGGAGCATATATAGTAGTTTACAAATTAATTAATTTTGGGGGTGTCTACTATTCTTGATAGAAAGTTTACAGTTAATCTCAATTATCTTATACTTATATCTATGAGTAAGCAGTTCACTAGATATAATAATAGTTTTCAGTATCATATTATTTACAAATGTATAGGGGTATTATGTAATATTTATTTTTTCCTATTTCAGTAGTATGGTCAACTTGAAATGTATATAAATCAATATCAATGGATTAAAAGATGGTTGTAAAAAGGGTAGTTTATACAAATTTTTAAAAATATTTCATTCCCAAGTTATCTTTTTACAGGAAACACACTTAATAAAAGAGGGCTTGTACAGACTTAATACTAAACACTATTCTGTATTGACTAGCTCTCATTATAAACAAAAGAGAAGGGGGGCTATTTTATGGAAAACATTTTTGCCTCTACCTAAAATCCTGACTACATTTAGTGATGAAAAAGGCATGTTTTGTTCAGTGACTTTAGAGGTGCAAAGGAAACTATATATTTTATTAATGTCTATTGGATACCTGGATTGGGAATATGACTATCAAAGGGAAACATTATTTTTGCAGGTGACTTTAATTGTATTTTATCTGACAACAAGGCTACCAACACTAGCTGTAAAAGGAGGACACCTGCCTCAGGCAAGGCTTTGATGGAGTTCACTGACCTACAGTATATAATATGAGAGATATAAATGAGTTTTCAGGATCAGACTCACTCTTCTTTAGACATTTCACATACAGGCATAGGACAGAATGATGAATATACAGAGTGTATGCTTCAAATGAGATCAGTAGTAGAATAGATAATGGTAAAGTAATCTCTTGCCCACTATTGGATCATAAAGCAATAACATTTGATGTTTTATGGAATTATAGTAATAGCATCCCAATTAAAAAGATTCCTGTATAAATACCAAATATGAAAGTTTTTAAGGAGTTCTTTAATAAAGAAATTCAAACTTTTATTGACATTAATGATACAGGTAACACATCAGAGACTTTTTGTATGGGACTCTTTAAAGGCATACCTTTTTGGCAAAATTGCAAGTTGGTATGCACAAAAAAGAAACAATGGGAGAAAGAATTATAGATTTACAGGAAAAAATTGATAAGTTAAAATTAGATAGTCAAAAAGGAAATAATAATTTAACAGAATAAATAAATAGCTTAAACAGTAAATATTTAGAAATTTTACAACATAAAACTATGATAAATTTAGAAAAGATCAAAATACCTAATTATTTCATAAATCATAATTTGGCTACTAGAGCAAAAATGATTGTTGAATCTAACAGCATCAAAGAATTATACTCCTATAGTAGTAAAAATAAGGTTACTGAATTAGAAGATATTCCTGATGCTGTCAGGTCTCATTTTAATAAGATTAAGCAACATAAACCAACTATGAATACACAAGATCTAATCAAAACATTTATAAAAATGTGTACTGCAAATAGAATGTCAGAGATCAAATAAAATAATTGGCAATCCTATATCAATGTCTGAATTCAGAATTCAAATTAATAAATTAAAAGCCAATAAGGCACCTGGAAATGATGGTATAATACTTGAACTATACAAATGATGACTATGGATGCTTTGAGTATTTTACTAGAGGTATTTTCAATAGTTAAAGGACTTACAAAGGCACCACCATCCTGGAAATGCACCCTAATATGCCCAGTTGTAAAACCTTACAAGGATGCAACACAATGTTTTTCATAATCCAATTTCATTATTAAATGTAGATTATAAAATATTTGTGGCAATCTATGCCTCTAGAATAAAACAATTTCTTCCAGTGTTGATAAACAATGATCAGACTGGATTTATAATGAACAGGAACACCTATGTTAATATCAAGAGAATACTATCATTGATTATACTAGTAATTAAAAAAAAAAACAACTAACTTTGGTTAATACAGATATCAATAGTGCATTTGATTCTGTTAATTGGGAGTACTTACTATTGGAGGAATGTAATTTTTCAAACAATTTCTTACAATTAATCAAACTTCACTATGAAAACTCCTCTGCATAGATTAAGATAGGCTCATGTACTTCCCAATCAGTCATGATTACTAAAGGTACTAAACAGGATTGTCCCTTGTCCCCATTGCCTAGTCATGGAACCTTTTGCAAATTACATAAGATCAAATAAAAACATCAAAGGTATACTAAGAAATAATGATTTAATCCCCAAAATACAATTATTTGCAGATGACATCCTATTAACTTTGACTGATTGCAGTTATTCTCTTTTTTGCAGTATTCCAAGTAATAGAAATATTCCAGAAGAAACTGGTACTCAGATTTAACAAGAATAAGACTAAAATACTACCTGTTAATTATAATATTAATAAAATAGATAAGAAATTACACATATGCATTGTGAAAATGGGAAAATCACTTACTTAGGGATAACCTTGTCTGATAATATTAAAGATATAACAAACCTTAATTATAATAATAACTTAAATTCCATAAAACAAACTCTTAATAAATGGAATTTGTTTCACTATGGGAGAGAGACTCTTCTTAATTAAAATGATTATCTTCCTAAAATTCTATATATAATACAATCTTTATCCCTCCCACTCCCTCCAAAAATATAAAGAATATAATTCTTTGTCTCTGAAATTTGTATGGTTTCCTAATAAGCATATTGGCTTTAAACCATCAAATTAGAAAATGGACATCGGGTGGTATTGGTCTTCCAGATTTAGAATTATATTCCTTATCCTCAAATGTTAAGACAATAATTTCTTGGTTGAATAACAATTATAATGCCAAATGAAAAAAAATTATAATGGAAGTATTTGGTGTAAATCCCAAAAATTTGACAAAATCATATCATACTAAAATATCTACTAATACATTTCATTGGTTAGTAAAAGACTACTTTATAGAAAACAAAAACAAATCAGTTAACTCTTATTATTTTAATACAATAATAACATCCTTTAAAAATGTCATTCTCAGGAACCCTGAATATAAAGCATGGATTTTCTTTGTATTTCGAATTGTCTATACTCAAAATAGTATTAATATATTTAATTTAACAACAATGACTACATTTAAAGACAAACACCTGTTATACTGGTATCAATTACTAAACAATGGGAAGTTGCAGAATGTTTACCATGTCATTAATAAGTTTGAGTTAAGCAAAGATATGTGGTTAGAAATTCAGAATTGAAGATAATTAGTTGAACATAAGATTAATCTAATGTAACCAGTAGTTAGAAATTCTTTCCCCATGTTCATTAATTTACTCATTATTCTAATGACCAGAATATAATTGAAAAGGGACTTCTATCTAAAATATATAAGGTACTTAAACAATCAAAAGTATGTCACAGAGAAAGCTATTGGGATTATTTTAGACTTGTTAATAATAACTCCCCAAGTGAAGAAGATAAACAACTAATACTCCACTCTTCAAAAAAAACTTCATCACTAAGGTAGAGAATATTCTCTTGGAAGTTCTTACACAGAGCCTTTATCACACCACATAAAGCTGAATTGATCTACAAAAAGACATAGGATGCTGGAGATGTAAACTAAATGTTAAAGTTGACTGGCAGCATATGTTTTGCGACTGTATAAAACTTAAAACATATTGGGATAACATGAATTCTCTCTCTTACAGTCTGTTTTTAATGATAAATTTATGCTGACCAAATCTCTTATTTTATTTAATACACCTATTCCCACCTGTGTCATGAAAATAAAATGCCCTATTTTATGGAGTATGTTAACATTAGCAAGAAACATCATCACCAAGAACTGGAAGAATCAGACTACTCCTACTATAAAGGAATTTGTACACTTGACAACTGAAGTTTGTCACCTTGAACTTATGGTCAAGACAAGAACATCTAGAATCACCTCATCATATACTATATGGTTGAAATTCAAAGAACTGCTGGGTAAACAGACTTTAATAATTAACTAACAACTATTCTTATCACATTTATTTTTCTGTTTGAAAAGCTTTGTTTTATAGTAGACACCATTGTAAATAGTTATTTTAGTTATTCTTTATTATTCTATTTTTAGATATGTATATTTGTTTTATAATATTTCTATTGTCATATATTATTGTTTTGTTGTTAAAAATTTCAATAAAAGCAATTGAGAAAAAAAGGGAAAATCTCAGAGACTAAAATTCTGACCAAAAAAAAAAAACAAAACTTGTCCTGACACCTCCCAGTTATCAGCACCTACTTACCATGTTATCATCAACCCTACTCCTGGTTTCAATTTACTTTATGCAGTCCTGTTTTCATTTCCTCTGATAAACACAATTAAGAATATTCAGTTCCTGTCAAAGCTTTCAGTCCCCAATCACTGGGAAACAATAAGGTTACTAAATTTTTGTGTTCGTGGTGGGGGTGGTTAGGCAAGACTTTCAGTGATTACTTTTTATGAACTCATCAAAAATATTATCTTAATTGTGCAGCTCTTTATTTCCTTTACTTATTCTGCATAGTGTAACTGCGAGCAGTATAGTCAAAAGAGTACAGTTTAGTGAATTTGTACTAAATCTTAGCAGTCTGTTGACATATTCCCCTTATTCTGTAGTAAATCAATGTCAGAATTAGTATGTGTAAATATCACAGGTTGCTGTACTTTATACCCCCCATTGTGACAGTACGTTTTGGAGTTCATTGTTTAAAATGAATCTATTGCTTGTGTCACACATATGTTTTTATACAGCAGGTCAGAAAACCATTACACTTAGCTAGAAAAACATGAAAAAGAAGATTGCTTCTATTACTGTTCGAAATGTGCATCATTCTGATGCTTTCTGTAGAGCAAGTGGCAGTCATGCATGACATCATAGAGTTTAATCAGCATTCAGAAATCTGCACAAAATAAAACATGAAATGAACAGAAAACTCTGTTTACTAACATTTTAGCTTTGCACTGCTCATGGGCTTTCCTCCAAGGTAATAGCATTTGAGGTCATAAAATTCCTGGAAAGCTACTTTTCTCTGAGGATAAAAAGCACAGGTGCAACTAATGAATGATTCAGTGAGAACTGTTGTGAGTACAACTATAATTTAAGATGTAATTTGACTAAGACCATTGAAACTTCCTGTAAGCACCCCTTCCCCAACCCTCGCAGCCAAAGCTGGGACATGCTCAGAAAGCAAGACTGAAAATGTAAACAAAGACCAGAATCAAAACAAAAGATCTCTGGGACTGTCCCTTTAAAGAAGCTCAGTAATTTCAGGAAGGACATCTCAGTCTTATACCTGGTAAGTCACAACTCCATCATCTTTGTCCTATGTTTCATAGTGGGCACTATGCCATTAACATGCTTCATTTTTATACCAACAGTCCAGAGTTCTGTTCTTATAGCCACCTCTTCACAGGTCATCCCTCAAAACTTGAAAAGATTTGGTTGATTTTATTCTCCATTATCTCTACAAAGCTGAAAAAAAAAAGCAGTGCGTTCTTCACAGGGATAACTTACATATTACTTTGCTAACAACATAAATTTTGGATACCATAGTTTCATGAAAGTATAATTAAAATCATGAAACTCACAATGGAGCTAAACTATCTGTCCATTGTAGTCAGGTTACACAACACCACCGGTCACACTGCTATTCTGTTATAATAAACAGTATTCTATGATACTTTATGGCAAGGTTTGCAAAACAGTATGTAATGACTGTATTAAATCCACTGCATTAAATAGAAAACACTGTGTAAATTGTGTTTATACAACAGGCTGTGAAAGTAGCACTGATTTTAGTTATACACATTAATACAGATGGAATGAGGCATATTTTTTCCCGAGTGGTGCTGTAACATTTTGTTTTGCATTTTATGATTACGTGGAAGCAAGAAACAGCACCTTAAAAGGCTTCTGGAAAGCAATATTTGGTGTTGTAGTATTGAATTAGAAAACATTGGACAAATAGTAGTAAAGAAGAACATGGTGGCAACTTTGTTTTCTGGTTTATGCTGCAAGAGACACCTCTTCATTATCATTAATGATAAATGCAGTGTAATTGTATGGCAAAAATGCTACATTATAGATACCATGTAAAAAGAAAGTTGTATCATAGTTGTGTTAGATCATCAATCAGTGAAAGTAGCATTGTTTATTCATATAAATGCACACAGAGATAGTGGGGTTGTGACATTTTGCTTTACGCATTATAATAATGGGAAGCAATATGCAACATTTTAACTTGATTTTGTTTTGAATTAAAAAATGCAAGGAAGAAAACTGTGGTACCTTTGATTTTATGTTCGCACAACAAAACATGCCTCCAGATTAAAAATGTTTACTAATATTAATTCTCCTTACTTCAGGGTATATCTATGAAGCACGGAGAACTGTTGCTATTATGCTCTTTTTGCAAGGGGGCCTCACCACAGAACCTGGAAACTACAGACCTATCAAATGAACTAGTATAATTTGGAAGGTCATCGACTGCATCATATCTGACTTCATAAATAGCAGTGTCAAAAATATCATACACCTGGACCTTTTGGTTTTGATAAAGGGATTTCATGTCTACTTAATTTACTTAACTTCTTCAGGAAGGTAGCAGAGACATTGGATAATCGTCACTCAGTCCACACAGGCTATCTGGATCTAGCTAGGGCATTTGACACTATCCCCTATTTTGGTATGGTATATAAACTAAGAGACTTTTATGTAGATCTTTATGGAGTAAAGTGGGCAGTAAACTGGCAGATACATGGAACCCTACATAGTTAAATAGGAAGTGCTTCTCCAGTAAGTAAGAGAGTAGCTTTCAGTGTTCCAGAGGGTTCACTGCTAGGACTCCTCATGTTTGGCATATACTAGTCTGACCTCTACAAACCAGACCTATGGTAATGGAGTTGGATGATGACTGTAAGCTGGCTCTTACTGTCCAGTCATCCTTTGATATAGTATCACTGCAGCAAGAAACTATTCTTACAAACCATTGTTGTCTGAAAAGTGACTACAATTAAATGCCAAAAATTGCAGTATTGTTACATTTTGGAAAACAAAACCCCACCATCTTCAATTTACAATAACGCTTGCTCCCCACTTCAAACTGATATGGTACTCAGAAATCTTGGTACCTTAGATGACAACTCCCTGTCCTTTGACCACCAGAGCATCAGTAGTCAGGAAGTCATTCTATTTAGCACAACTACTATCAAAAGATATCTCATCTAAATCAAAAGGAGTCATTACACCTCTGTACTGTGCTCCAATTTGATGAATTATAGAATAAAATGTCCTCTTTGCTATATATCTGTTCAGACAAATCATACAGCTGGAAACGTGACACCTAACTACAAGTATTACTTGTCTGAAGACTCTTGGCTATACCAAGTCAAGCTTGCAGACCTGTTTCTATACTAGTGTCTTACAAACACTTAAGGAGAGATCTATAACTTGCATTCCTTGCTATTAAGGGCCTAGCCTTCCTTGATGTCTTGCATCTCCACAAATACTAGGAATCCAGCAACATATAAGTAAAACCTGGTAGAGGAATAGATTTATTACTCAGCGCTTACATTACTCAGTGTTTAACCCGTCTGTGGAATAAATTGCCCTTACATGTTGAGCAGAGTAACACCCTTGCGTTACCTTACTTGTGTGCTAACCTTAACATTCTCCAGTGATGTCAACCCCACACATCACTTTCCAAAAATCCATTTCTGCTAACACTACCACTGCACAAGATATTCACACACACTACACACCATCACACACACATGCACTACATTATTACTTTCCTCTTACCTTAGCCCTTACGCCCACGCACACACACACACACACACACACACACACACACACACACACACACACACACACACACACACACACACACACACACACACACACACACACACGCACACACACACACACACACACACACACACACACACACAGACACACACACACACACACACACACACACACACACACACACACACACACACACACACACACACACACACACACACACACACACACACACGCACACACACACACACACACACACACACACACACACACACACACACACACACACACACACACACACTCCCATCCCGAATGCTGAAACTTTCATATATCTGACATGTTTGGCATTACCACACTCCCCCCATATATCATAACCAAATCCTTTAATATAAGACAATACAGGAAAAGAACAACTATTGAACATTGTTCTTTTTTAAACTTGTTTTTTGCAGTGGGGCAAGCCTCCCCACACCCCTTGAACTTATATGAACCAACTCCAAGAATACTATACCTGAGATAAAAGAGAATAATCCAAGAAATGGCAGTCTTGGACTTGGTATCCGTAAGTCAGGATTTTTGGTCATTCAATCCCTGCATTCCAGAACTCAGCATTGTGATGCCTGACATTTCAAATGATTCCTGTGAAAGATAGCTGTTTGCCTTATGCATTCAGAGCTAATTCCTGTGTTGTTTAACTATTATATTCCTGTAAACACAAATCGGAATCATCTTCCAAATATGTTGACAAGAACAGAACTGCTGTCTGCTACTAAAACAGAGATGCATAGGGTCTATATGGTATGTTAAGCAGCTGGAATTGTACATCACATTCTTGAACTGTGGTACTCTGAACTGGGTTTTTAATAGATGGTGCAATGTAATTTAGTAGAGTGTGTATTTGGAAATCATTATTGAACTTTTGTATTGTACTGTAATCTCACAAGAAGCACTGGACTCTGCATTCAGAATTAAAGAGGAAAGGGAATAAGGCCGTGTAATAGGATGTGACAGCAGGTAAGAGAGGGCTTTTCAGGAATGGGCATATTCAGAGCTCACCTGCACAGGAGATGGCAAGGAGCAGAGGTGGCAAAAAAAGATGTATTACAGAGAATATTTGTTAAAAGTTAAAGTTATTTCTCTATGCACATATTCGTCTGTTTAACCTGAGGAATTTACACACTTTAACTTTTTGTGCTGAACTCTTGGAAGACTATATTGTTGGAAGGGGGCACCTGTCACGACAGATATAATTAGCCGTCTCTGAAGCTGTCAAGAAATTGGTGTCTATTCTCGTTCTTTCCTTAAAAAGTCTGCCTGATGCCAGCGATCATGCCTAGAAAGTATTAAGTAGCTTAATTTAAAAGTGATCATTCAAACCTTTCACTCTCACAACAAAAAGGTTTGGTTCCAGGCATCTGTTCAAATGTAATGTATGTAAGATGTTTAATATACAGATGGTAAAAATACTTGTGCTGGTAGAGAACTTATGGAGAATGGTTCAAAGGTTTGATATAACTTTGGGATCATTAAGCAGTTTGCGGGTAAAATTGTAATTTATGTTGTGAGATATTCTCTGGTTGAAGTAGATGGCTGGCCACTTGGAGAGCTTAAAATCTCCATCAGTTGTTTCATCCTGTTGTACCTAACCAGCCCTACTGAAGATTCAGTTAAAATTCTTAGCTTGGATCTCTAATAGTACAATTGAACACTCTGCCTCTGTGTTTTTGGACCAACTATCCTGAGTAAAATTTATATTGTTCTTGCAGACATTTTAGCCTTAAAGTCTGTACTAACAAAAACTTAAACATAAGGGGTGAACATGGCGTTATAATTACAGAGCTTTGGTTTAACTTCTTATGTTCTCAACAAAACATTACTTTTCTTTTTATTGAAGGAAGTCATCTGCACTGTATTTAATAATTTTTTAACTAAATCAACAAGGGCTCCCCAGACCTAACTATGCATTCATTTTAACAGGTTATGGATCATTAAAGCCTGATATTATGCATGTTTTATTATGTTACCTAAGGCTTCAAGGTCAATAGGAAGAAATGCTAGGTATATAATGGATTTTTCCAAAAACTGAACATCTTTCATCAGCACTTGTTCTGTCTAATATGATCTCCAGGTCTCCATTACTGAAAATGTTCACAAGACATTATATGTTGATCTGGATTCTTAGCTTGACAGACTGGACAACACTATGAAGACGCATGCATTAATGTTACCTTGATCATTTGATCATTTCCAGTCAACTCCAACTGTGTGCCAGGCAAGTCATGGGCTTTTTATATCAACATAAAATCTTTTTGTACATAATCAAGAAGCATTTTTTAAAAAAATACAAGAATTTCGTTTTTGGAATTGCCCATGTATCTATCCGATAACTTTAGTGATCATTCTTATATTTAATGTCTAACAAGACTACTGTCTTTGTATCTGATCTTCCTTATTAGATAGCTCTTGTTGCACTACAGATTTTCTCGCAGATACTTAAGGAGCCTTTATCTACAACTCTTGATTATTTCAATTCTGACAATCTCTTTTTCTTGTGACAGTCTAGTTTTGAGAATTCTACTTCTTCCTTACAATTTGCCTTGTTTGTGTTATATAAACATCTGGAACTCCTCATATACAGCATGAGGTAGTGTCATCCTGAATGGCTGTTGGCATTTGGCAGAATGGGAAAATATGACATGTCTTATTATCTTCCAGCTTCTCATGAACAACTCAGGTCTATGGTTCAACTGCTTAGCTGGTTAATTCAGCTTCAGGCTGTAAACTATCCTATGGCTTTTGTATTGTATTGTTACTATCTCTTTCCAACTTATAAATCTGGTATCCATTGCAGATTGTGCCATAACAGTATCAATAGAAGAGCTCACCCAGATTCTGCCACAATTTGCTGTGGGGAAAGCTTAGTTTGTTTTTGCTTTCTTGTATTTTATATTGCTTTATTACCTTCTTCTATTTTGTATATTGTGATTCATTTTCTTTGCACTATGTTTTGCTTGTATTCTTTTTTAATTGCATATTTAAACTAAGAATGAGATCAGAAAGGATTTTCCCACCTTTCCTGCCTGGTGCTGTTGTGTTTTTAAACACAACTGTCTTTCTAGTTGCCCGCCACTTAATGTTAATTTGACAACATATCTCCTTCCCTCTCCTCCTTCATTGGCTATTGTGAGTAAGCACAAAATTATCATTTTATGAAATTACTCCACTTCAATTATTTAAATTTATTGGCCATCACACTGTATTCTATAGAACCGGAATACAGTGTCCATCCCTTCAAGTCTATCTTGCTCTTTTAAAATTAGTGGCTTTCTAGTTAGATAACTAAAGCATAAGTTACCCCCTCTCCCATATATAACAGCTTAGTGCACATTGCAGCTCTTAGGATAGTAAACCATTTTTTTCATTCTTACCTTTAAGATCTGCAACATCTACTCCAAGACCACCAATTGTCAGAGAGCCCACATTCTGCCTGTCGGTAGTCATCTTGGGATTAGTGCTTCTGTTTTGCTCCTGATGAGAGAAAGAGCATAGGAACATTACTTACTGAGGACTGGTGATTACTGGAAACCCTAATAACTGCTTCATAGGTGCCATTTTGGAATTTGTGCATATACTTCTGGTGAGAGACGGAGAAGAGTGCATAGATTCCTGGCTCTTGCTGGTTGGAAAGTGACTGTCTGTGCTTGACCTTCCTGATTTGTCTTGTTGCTCTTCAAAGCATCTACCAGGAAAAGGCTACAACAAGCCTACACACCCTTATATAATCTGGGACAATACTGTGGATCATCAAACAGGCTATGGCCTGCCTCTCATCTTGGGGTTGGTGCTACTGTTTTGCTTCTGGTGAGAGAAGAAACAAAGGAGCATTGTATCCCAGCAGAGTAAAGCTGTCATGAGGCCAATGCTAGTAGTAGTCAGGCAGTAGCCATTCAGGCGATGCCCCTCTTTTCATTATTCTTGACAAGTTAATCCTTTTTTTTCAGTAAGCACTGCTTGATTTGCTTCGAACTTCAGAATATCTGCCTAAATATTTATCTATCCATAAATCATTGGGCTCAACTTATTAGTTTCCCCTCAAGTGTTTGGCAGTGTCCTGTATAACCACAGACACCTTGAGTTGATATTTTTCCTGTAGAAATCCTATTGAAATGACATCAATACCTAGCTGCACACAGGACAACTAGTTTGCAGTGACAAGCACTGCCCCCATAGTTGTAAACCGGATACTCCTGACATTACTTTATATTCTCACTCCAGCTGTCTAATCAATAAAAAGGGTCTGTTGCCATGTATATGAACTTTTTCACTATCTCCATTACCAGCTTGGTGGATATGGGCATCCTGAGGCAATGTAGAAATTGCCTCATGCTTACTGACAACCAGCTAATTCTCAAACAACCTGATAAAGTATGTGGGAGATCTATTTATACAATGTCATTAGAGGCAAAGCTCTCACATAAAAGCACTCCTAATGTCAATAAGCATGCCAGAAGTACACATGCTGCACCCATCACACAAAATTCAAAGCAGACATATCAACCCACATATGGTGTGGTACTTACATGTAACCTTCCTAAACCCCAAAGACCTCCTAGACAAAGTACACATAACAATTACCCTCAGCAGTCCCAAATGTGCTCTTTCAAAACAACACCTACTTCACCATATACAGCCACATCTCATGAAGCCTCTACTTCTAAGCCCACAAGGCAAGCCACTACAGAATCCAACTTTTTAGTAATTGGATACTCCACTGTGAGAAAGTCATGGTCAGTTGCTTATCAGGGACCAGGATTCACCACATTAAGCATGCATTCAGGTCATTGGACCACAAATACCAGTATGACTCAGTCACAGTCCATGTGCATGTGAATGACCTGAGACGTAACTCCCTAGACTATATGAAGCATTGAGCAACATTTTACCCTCTCCAAGGATGATGCTACAATATGAACAAAAGATGACTGACTTTAATAATTGGCCTAGTTTCTGGTGTCATTCTAAGGGGGTGCAATATTTTTCAGCATGAACGGAGATGGTCAACAGACAATGCTGCTTTTCTGGGATCGTCTGCACCTCTCCCCTGTAGGGTTTCAAATATTAGCTAAAGCGTTGTTCTCCCATAGTGCCTTTTTAGGCAATGCCAAACTGAAAGTACTTCCAACATAGCAAACAAAAAACTCCACTTCCTGGAAGCTCTTTTCATCTTAGAGAATGCTGACATCTGTGTGGTCATTGAGATATGGTTTAAAGCCATAGAGAGCACACCGACAGTGCAAGTAAATACTGCCTTCCACACATTTAGACCAGCTACTACACAGACAGGGACTAAAGATGGAGGTGTCTCAGTTTGCATCAAAAATAAATATACCTCAAGGCTGGTCAAACAGGACAATGCGCATGAGCTTCTAAACATTCAAATCACTAAAGGCAAAATCCAGTATCACTTCCTTGCAAGCTATAGGTCCCCCTCTATGATCCAGGAAACCCATACCATGTGTTTAAACTTATTGGAAACATTCACCATCCAACCCAATATCATATACATGGGCGGCTAATTACTCCTCTATTAACTGGGAATAATATACAACACTAAACAGACAGGTACAGAGATTCCTGGATTTTATAAACACAAACTCCCTGGATCCGATTGCCAATACACCAACAAGCGGTGCAACCATACTGGATCTGGTTCTCACTAGTATGGGAGAGTGATGCACATGCCCTAGTGTAATGTTATCTCTGGTAATGTCAGACCACAATATGGACTCCTTTGAAGTAAGACATAAAACCTGGAACCCCAGCTTACCCTGAAATATTCAGGAACTACTCTAAGACTAACGTCCTACTATTAAGTGATAACCTGGAAACTTTTCAAGCCTCCATAAACCCTGAGAATACTGCTGCCTATGCAGAGCTTTTCACAGAAACCCTATACAAGCATGTTAATAGCTGCATAGAGGCAGCTGTACCCACCAGGAAGAAGTACAGAACTAAGTCAAAAAACAAGCCACCCTGGTGGAATTGTAACATCAATAGGCTGGATAACAGAAGGAAGTAAATAATGGCAAAAATTAGGAAGTGCATCACCCAGCAGGATAAAAACACTATCATCAAACTAAACAAACAACTCAGAGGACAAATAAAGTCTTCCAAAGCCACATCTGAGTTAAATTTGGCCTACCAGGACAATCACATGACATTCTTTAGCTATGTCTGTAACCTCAGAGGCAATACACAATTGTGTGCAGAGCTCATTGTAAATGCAACCACCTATACTGAGCCAGACGATATAGCAAATCTACTGGTCAGATTCAGCTCCAGCTTTACCCTTCTCTTCCCCTCAACTTTCCCTCAGGAAATAACATCAATTATAAATTTCCCTGCAATCATGAAGGAAAAGGTTCTTAATGCTGTCTCTAAGGCCAAGAACAATGCATCAATGGGCAATATCCCAGAATGCCTACTAAATAGCATGACACATGACCTGTCAGGTTGTCTGGAATTGCTATTTAACTGCAGCCACCAAACAGGCTTCATGCCTCATGACTGCAGAACAACAACAGTCATCCCTCTGCAAAAGGATGAGCCATCTACAGACCCTGGAAATGACAGACCCGTAAGTCTCATGAGTAAAACCATGGAAAGAATAATCATGGCTTCATCAATAATAACAAAGGAAACCTTCAGATTCTGGACCCAACCTGATTTGGTTTCATCAAGGGCAGGTTATGCCTACTCTACTTGGAGAACTTCTTTGGGATGGTCAACAAAGCAATCAATAAGGGCAAAAAGGTTCACACTGCCTACATTGACCTGGCCAAGACATTTGACACAATACCCCACTCAGGAATTGTTGACAAACTTAAAAGGTTAGGCACAAAACCTAATGTCACCTTGTGGATAGCCAGATGGCTCATAGACAGGACCCAGTAAGTTATAATTGGGGAGGCCACCTCTACAAAGGGGTCAGTTACAAATGGAGACCTTCAGGGATTGGTCCTGGGACTGCACTTTTTGGCATTTACTTCCCTGAAGTCAAGGCCAATGCCAATGGCCTCTGGTTGACTAAATTTGTAGATGATTGCAAATTAGGAGCAGTTATCAAATCACCTACTGACACAAATGTTCTCCAGGAAGGGCTGACACAGACAAACCACTTGTGAAAGCCATGAACTAAAATTAAATGCCAAGAAATGCATAATAGTATCCTTTGGGAAGTCATCCACCCCTGGTAACTGTCATCTTGACAACACACCCCTAAGAGTTGACCAAGTAGTCAGGGACTTGGGGGCACACATAGACATCTAGCCTTTGACCATCACATGTCTACAGTAGTGAGGAAATCATTCTATGTTCTGCAACTTATAAACAAAGATATTGCACCTAGGTCCAAGGAAGTCATTGTCCCACTGTATTTGGCATTCATCAGCCCTATCATTGAGTACAATGCCCCCTTTGGCATGTACCTAACCAGGAATATCTAAGAATTGGAATGTCCACAGGGGTTCTTCACTAAAAGAATACAGGGTGTAAGTAACATTTCCCTTGCAGACTACCTCAAGCCCCTATGCCTGTATTCTGTCTCATACAGGCTGTTGAGGGGAGATCTATGCCTGGCATAGAAGGCATTGTCAGACCCTACACTGACAGACCTCCTACATATCTGCAAAACAAATAGCACCAGAATTACCTGTTCTAAAGGATTAAACCTTGCCTGTGATATAAATAGGACATGTTGGAGAGACAGGCTCCCCACCCATGTGAAGCAGCATTCCTCCCTAACCCAATTCAAGTGTAACTTGAACAACTGGATGAGGAACAGGAAATGCATCCCTGGTTTGGCACTTATGTCTCTAATGGGCACAGGAAGCCTGTAAATGGTTCATCTCCCAGGAACCTGCTTGTAAATGTTTCACCGCCCATGTCCCTGCTTAAACTTATCAAGGGTACCAAAACTTAAATATTTGGGATGCATGACTTGGCTTAAAAACTCCCTTGGGATTTTTAGCTTAGTAAACACCTATGAACTTATATCCTACAAACAGTGGAGTTTACACCCTATCGTCCACACCAACTGCCCAAGATTACAGCCTATTGACTTAAACGTGCTTTTGTCCAGTCTTGCTTCTCAGTTTACACTGAATGCCTACATTTTTTAAAACTAAAAAACAGAGAAAAAAAACATCTGTTTTCTTCAGTATCTTTATCCCATACAACAATCACTAAAAATATTTTATTACAATTTTTATCATAAAATGTTTTATACAAATATGATTAAAAACAAAAATTGTTTAATTCACAATTACTTTTTCCTCTATTTCCCTCTTGTTTTCATTTTAGTGTCCTCCCAAACATTACTGAGCTAAATTGGGGCATATGACTGTCAGTCCCCCAACAAGTATAATGAAGTGAAGAACATTCCGTCTTTCTCATCCACTTCTTCTTGTAAAGCTATAGTTCACAAATGTGACCGATGCTTTATAGTCTCACATTTATTCTCTCATTTCAGTGTCACTGGTCTTCTTTATGTCCATCTCCATCCCCCAACCCCAGACTCTGGTTCAAGTCCAAGGTACTTTCAATTCTTTTAGTCAATCCCTTTGCTTTTTTCTGTCTCTAAAGCATTTTCTTTGGAATATTGCAAAAGGTTTCACTGACAAAGTTTCTCATTGAGCCATATCATCAACAGAATGAGAAGCAGAGTCCTATTGTGTTTAATGGCTCACCCCTCATTGGACAAACTTTTGTGTTCCTCCTTTGCCTGTTCTGCATCAAAAATTACTTTGATCCTCCAGGAAAAAATATTCTGAAGATGGATACAGAAGCTTGAATCTCACACCTGTCTGTCAACTTTCCCTTATTTCTGGAATAAATTTGACTTTATTTTTATTTTTATTTTATTTTATTTTACATTTGTTGACCGGGCTAGTCCAGCTGGATTAATGTCCATTTTCAGTGGAGGCCCGGGGAGAAAAGCTCCAGAGGATTGAAACAGTTATAGGAAATACAATTGTATTATAGAAAGGGAAGAAATGTAAGTACAAATATTAAATATCTTAGCTAATTAAGTGAGGTCATAGGTTAGAACTAGCCAAACAATATAATATCTAAACACAAAAATTTTTTTTTTTTTTTTTTTTTTTTTTGTGAGTTAAGTAATATTTACAGCAAAGAGATAATAACTCAGTTGAAGTAAAAGATGAAAACGAAGTGGTTGAAAGGATTTATAACAAAAATAGGAGGGTGTCTACAGGCTAGTCTGGGTTGGTACAAGAGCAAAGCCAGAATTTATTAAGGTGTATGGAAAGTTGTTTCTTAAATAGTTGAAGAGTAGGCAAAGAGGACAAAGTGGATGGAAGATTGTTCCATATTTTGCCTATTGAGTTAGAGAAAAGGGAATTGCCTGCTGAATTCATAATTTTGGTACTATTAACAAGTGACTTATCAGAGGAGCGTAGTTGTTTCAGGTTGATATAAGGAGTCAGGAGGTTGGAAAGAGCTGGTGTTTTAGAAGGTTGGTGTAGAATTTTGTAAGCTATTAAGAGTTGTTGAAAGATGAGCTTGTTAGGGAGTTCCAGCCAGTGTAGTTGCTTTAGGTTTATACAGTGATGTGTTCTGAATTGGGAGGAGGTGGCAAAGCGGGCGATATTGTGGTAAGATGTAGTAAGTTTCTTAAGGTTACTTTTAGAAAGATTAGTGTAAATAGATGAAGCATACAGAAGGGTAGAGAGAAGGTGTGTTTGGGCTAAGGTTATCCTAGCTTCAGGTGTGAGGAAGGGCTTTATTCTGTACAGGGATCCAATCTTTTTATTAACAGCTTTTATTGTAGTGTTGATATGGCAATCATAGTTGAGATTATTATCGATAATAACACCAAGAAGTTTGGTTGAGGAGTCAGGAGAGATTATTGTGTTGTCAGTTGAAGTAATACAGAAGTTTGTCAAAGTAGATTTACGGGTGGGTGGGAAGAGTAATAATTTAGTTTTTTTGGGGTTAAGGAGTAGACAGCGGTTGGAGAACCACTGTTCAACAGTTGAGAAGGCTGATTGTGTTTGAAACTGGAGTTCAGTTTGAGAAGAGGCAGTACAGATTATAGTGGAGTCATCTGCATATTGTATGCAGGTAGTATTAGGAAGAGATGATTGAAGGTCATTAATAAATATAGAAAAGAGAAGAGGGCCTAGGATAGACCCTTGAGGTACTCCTAAAGATATGGGAAGGAGAGTAGAGAGAGAATTTTTCCAGAGTACAGCTTGCTGACGATTAGCAAGATAGGAAGAAAACCAGGTAAGGGAAGAAGGCTCCAAGGCCAGAGATTTTAGAGTGTACATGAGAAGTGTGTGATTAACCATGTCAAAGGCTTTTGAAAGGTCTATGAAAAGTGAGGATGTAAGTTTATTGTTGTTGCGGTTTAAGTTAATAGTGTTGGTGAAGGAGAGAAGAGCTGTAGTAGTACTGTGATCGGGTCTAAAACCATGTTGTGTGTCAGCCAGAAGGCCATTCTTGAGGAGGTGGTTGAGCAGTTGTTTATGTATGCATTTTTCTGTGATTTTAGCTAAGGGGGATAAAAGAGCTATGGGACGATAGTTGGAGTAGTCATAAGATTTGCCTCCTTTATGGAGGGGTATGATATGAGATATTTTCCAGATTGCAGGGAAAATACCTTCTTTTATTGATCTGTTTATTAAGATGGAGACAGGGTAAGCTATGGCCTTTGCTGATAGTTGCAGGAATTCAGCAGGAAGTTTGTCTGCAGAAGGGGTAGTAGGTTTGAGTTTTTGAATGAGAGATTGTATATAAGAGGTAGATACAGGTTGTAGGTGAAGGGGAGGAATAGTATTTATGAAGGTATTAGGAGATAGTTGAGAAGTATCAGGAGATAGTTGGTTGGCTAGAGTTTGTATAGAATTAGTGAAGAAGGAATTAAAGTTATTAGCTGTTATTGTGGGATTGTCAGGGTCAGAATCCTGGGGTTTGGTGTAATTATTTGGCCTGGGGTCAGGAGACTATTAATACTTGACCAGAATTTTTTAGGTTCATTTTGGTGTTTTTTGAAGTTGAAAGTAATAGTTCTTTTTGTCGGTTAGGATGGCTTTTTTAGTACTATTTCTAAGCTCTCTAAACTTTTGGTGGTCTATTTGACTTTTTGTGGAGCGCCACTTATGCCAAGATTTATTTCTGAGGGCAATTTTATGTTTTGTATTTGAGGTTAGCCAGGAGCAGTTTTAGTTTTAGTTCTAATGGTTCGACTTGGGGCGTGTTGATTAAGTATTGCTAGGAAGGTTGAGTTAAAGTGTTCTACAGCTATGTTGAGTGGGAGATGTTTTAGTGGGGCCCAATGACATTGGAATAGTTCAGCTTGGAACTGATCAGGGTTAAAATGTTTTTTTGAGTGAACAGTCCTAAAAGTTGTAGGTAAGGTTAGGTTTGTTTTGCTTCTAATGATAAAGGTAAGTGAGTGGTCACTAAGGTTGTCAGGAAGGATGCCTGTTTGGTAGTTTTGCTGGGGAGTATTTGTCAGAATCCAGTCTAAGGTAGTAGCTTTATTGTTCGTTTTATTGATTCTAGTGGGGCTATTAATAAGTTGTTTGAAGCCAGAGAGGCTGATATGAGAGGTAGGGTTAGTGTTATTACAGGTGAGCCAATCTATATTAAAGTCACCTAGGACTAGAGTTTCCTGTGGAAGTTTGATAGAGAGTTGGTAGAGTATATCTTCAAGGGTATTGATGTTGTTTCCTGGGGGGAGATATGCACAGATGATGTTAATGGCTTTATTGGTATTGAGTTGTATTTTAGAGCAAATAACTTCCGCACAAGGATTTGTAGTAAGAGTAAGGTCTTGGGGAATCAATTTTAGATTTGCTTTATGCAGGATGGCTACCCCACCTCCTTTCTTGTTAGTGCGATCAAGTCTAGTAATGCTATAACCAGGTGGGGTAATTTCTGTGTCTTTAATTGAGGGTTTTAACCAAGTTTCAGATAGGCATAAAATATCAAACTTTTCAGTTTCAAGAAGGGCATGGAGTTGATCAATTTTGTTACAGATGCTACGTATATTAAGATGGGCAATGTACAAAGAGTTAGTAGGTTTAGAGCAAGAGAGAGTTGAGGGTATAGTTTGGTTTTGTTCTGTATTGGTTATAGTATGTTGAGGGCCTGGATTAGGATGAATGTCACCATCTTGTAGTAAGAGGAGAAGAGTAGGATATATTTGTAGTTTAAGATTATAATGAATAACATATGTTTTCTTGGTAAAGGTTTTTCTGAACTTGCAGTGTACTATTCTGTGATATTTGGATAGAAGGTAAATGGACTGAGAGGGTGAATGCAGAAGGGATGAACCTACAGGTGTTGCATTAGTTGAGGTGCATTTAGAGGGCAATAGAGGAGAAATAGTCTGAGAGTATTCATAGGAAGTTATGATGTAGGTAGTTAAAAGAGATGAGAATAGTAGAGTTAGGATGAATGGTCTTAGTAATGTGTGGATAGATAGAGTTGGCATAGTGGATTCAGAGGATGTTTGTAGGGAAGTAGGATGTAGTATGATGAAGTAGTGATTAATAGGAGTAATTAGAGAGGGTGGGGTAGGAGATAGGTAAAGTGTTTAAGGATGTGGAGTGTGAGTATATAAGTTCAAGGAAGGTGTGATGAAGTAAGAGGATTGTACTGAGATTTGATTGGAGGGGAGGTGTAAAGGGGTGTGTCCTTATTGAGATAAATTTAGGACCCCTGGGGTGGGTGGGAATTGGGGGTAGGGTGGGGAGCGGAGTGAGCCCGTAGGGCGAACGGAGCGGGTAGAACCAAAGAAGAAGAGGTCCAGGCGAAAAACAATCAGTGAAGTGTTCAGAAAGAAGGTAAGTAATGCAAAGGGATATAGATAGATATGGTGATAAGAGATAGGAGCAAGTAGAAGCTAGAAGTATCAGAGCAAGTAGAAAGAGAAAAGTGGAGCAGAAGGGGCAAACTGTAGGTGTGATAGAGAGTTGGTTAGGTAGAGGCAATATCCAGAGAAAAAACGCTAGTAGAAAGGGCCACCTTAATGACTGCAGCAGCTATCACAATAGTTGCTACTTACAGGGCATGTGGTTTAAACAAGTAGCTAGGGATATTATAGGGAAGTATAGGATATGTTGGAGGAGAGGAGGAGGGGGGGTTAGTTGCTGGCTACTGGCAGTGCTGACTTTGAGTTTTACAAATTCACTGGGGGTGCTAGATACAAAAAGATTAAGACAAGCAGGAGCTCTAGGACATACTTTGTTCTCTTTCCACTTGTAGGCTCCACAGCGTTTGTTCCTTAAACTAGGAGAGGAGAATAGGAGTTGTGGTTGGGATGCAAAAACCCAGATCTACAGGTGGTCAGAGGGGTTTTACTGCTAGGAAAATAAGGAAGAAAGGAAATACTTTAGATAAAGAACATACACAGTCTTCAGAAGGCACAACTATAAAACTCACGTAGCATTTTCATGTAAAAAAGCAAAGTTCAGCAATAGTTCAAATAGAAGATGGTTCAGGCAGAAACATTACAGTAAAATACACTTCACATTCTCATTTATAAAAGCTTCAAGTTCAGCAACAGTATTAGTTGAAGTTAATCCAGGCAAAAAGCAGATAAAACATTTGTATTGTCTAGGGGATCAATTCAAAATGCATATAGCAAATATAAACAGATTAGAGAGTGTCATGTAAGCAAAGATACAACATAAAGAGCAAGGCTAAGTTCATTCAAGTTATACTATAATACCAGATAAAAAGCCAATAGGCAGTGAAACAAGATTAAAATTATTATATTGAGCACAAACCTAGTCTAATATGTGGGGTAGTGATAAGCCTCTGTATGACCTACATTTAGTTAAATTTATGTTTATATATAATCCCTGAATTACATCACCAATGATATAGAAACCGCTGAGTTCTTTTAATATAGGCGGAAGGTAAGCTTCCCAAAGCGGGGTAAGTTTCACTATATAATGGAAGGGGGTCTAAAGTACAATACGCGAGTATAGTTTAGCTAGAAAGAGCATGTTCTAGCACCTCGCATTGAAGTATGAATGACTGAATGCAGACTTGTATAGTCGGTGGTTAACAGCAGAGGATGTGAGCTCTAAGCTAAGTTGTAAGGTGCAGTTATGGCGCATGTAGCATCATTTTAAAATTAGAACAAGGTGATAGTACCATTTACTGTAAAGGGAGCAAAGGTCTCAAGGGAGATTACGGTTCTAAAGCATTATCTAAGGCTCACAGGTAGAGAAACACGCTGTTTACACAGCTTATTAAGGTGTTTAAAAAAGCTGCAAAGGGGTGTTTCTAACTCAATGCGTAGCACAGCGATGTTACTGAGATGGTTTGCAAAGACTCCGCAACAAACCCTAATTATCGAGGTTAATCAAAGTTGTGGAAAACACAAAATGATTATCAGGGCTTGCAAATAAGGCACTGCACTTGAAGGCACGCTACAATAAACGCGCGCTTCTACAATTTCACAAATTAAAGAACCAGTTCACTAATAATTTGCAAAAACCCAAAAAGATAGTCAGGGCTCGCAAATAAGCCACTGCACCTGAAGACACGCTACAAAAACGCGCGCTTCTACAATTCCACAAAGTAAAGAACCGGTTCCTGATAAATGCGACTAGCGACTACAATTCCAAGTGGTATCTGAGCAAAGGAACACACTCAAACAACGTGCGCTACCACTTCTGTTCAAGGTAAAGAGCAGGTTAGCTGATAAGGAGTCTAGAGACTACAATATCAACGTCTGGGTAAGGGAGAACATTAGGGCGCTAAAAGGCAGAGATATCTACTTAATTCCCTGTCAAGAACTCCGTAATGTAACCTGGAGCATACAGAGTTAAGCGTTGTTCAGAAAAAAGCATACAGTCACAGTACTAGCCTTACGATCATCTTTAGTATATAATACTCAAATAATACTGATATAACCTAGCAGTCTAATGCACAGTGATACATATTTAACATCAAAATGAGTAGCGCAATCACCAGAGAAATGCCATATATTAAAAACACAGTAGAAATGCAACAGTAAGTAGAAGCAAATACACACTACTTACAGGAACGCCAAAGGCAGGAACGCACAGCAGCCAGGGATATCTAGTGTAGAGAAGTGGCGCGAAGCAGGGCAGGTGTACTTATGGGTTATGAGAGGAAGTGGGATTGGATGGGAGAGGGGGAGGAGTAGGGGGCAGGCAGGAAACGGAAAGATAGCGATAGTATCAGTCAGGAGGGGGAGTAAGAATATTGGAGGTGGAGCTAATGATAGTAAGTAGGGGCAGGCAGAAAAACGAAAGGGTAACAATGGTATCACTCTGGTGAGGGAAAAAGATTGTTGGAGGGGGAGTTAATGATAGTGAGTATTACAAGGGTGTAGGGATATAGATAGGGAAAAGTAGTGGGCAGTAATAGCAAAAGGTGAAGAGTGGTGTAAAAAGGTAACAGTACTTAAGCAGAGGTTACAGCTAGGACCGGAGTTAATAAAGAGCAGAGAAGAGCCAAAGAAGAAGAGGTCCAGGCGAAAAACAATCAGTGAAGTGTTCAGAAAGAAGGTAAGTAATGCAAGGGGATATAGATAGATATGGTGATAAGAGATAGGAGCAAGTAGAAGCTAGAAGTATCAGAGCAAGTAGAAAGAGAAAAGTGGAGCAGAAGGGGCAAACTGTAGGTGTGATAGAGAGTTGGTTAGGTAGAGGCAATATCCAGAGGAAAAACGCTAGTAGAAAGGGCCACCTTAATGACTGCAGCAGCTATCACAATAGTTGCTACTTACAGGGCATGTGGTTTAAACAAGTAGCTAGGGATATTATAGGGAAGTATAGGATATGTTGGAGGAGAGGAGGAGGAGGGGGGGTTAGTTGCTGGCTACTGGCAGTGCTGACTTTGAGTTTTACAAATTCACTGGGGGTGCTAGATACAAAAAGATTAAGACAAGCAGGAGCTCTAGGACATACTTTGTTCTCTTTCCACTTGTAGGCTCCACAGCGTTTGTTCCTTAAACTAGGAGAGGAGAATAGGAGTTGTGGTTGGGATGCAAAAACCCAGATCTACAGGTGGTCAGAGGGGTTTTACTGTTTGTTCTCTTTCCACTTGTAGGCTCCACAGCGTTTGTTCCTTAAACTAGGAGAGGAGAATAGGAGTTGTGGTTGGGATGCAAAAACCCAGATCTACAGGTGGTCAGAGGGGTTTTACTGTTTGTTCTCTTTCCACTTGTAGGCTCCACAGCGTTTGTTCCTTAAACTAGGAGAGGAGAATAGGAGTTGTGGTTGGGATGCAAAAACCCAGATCTACAGGTGGTCAGCGGGGTTTTACTGAGAAACGCCAAAGTCAGGAACGCACAGCAGCCAGGGATATCTAGACTTCTGCCTGGTATACAGTGAATAATAATTTTCTACAAATACTCTACTATCTCATAGGTTCATAAGTTCATAGGATGATACTTGGCTATTGGCCCGGAGGCCCTTATAAGCCTAGCCAAGAATTTTGCCCATGTTCCCTCAAAGTCAGCACCTGTTTCCCCTGCCCACCAGGGACACAGGTAGGATACCAATGGTGTATTTTCTGTTTCTCCAACTTTTAATACTTTTCCCTTTTGCCACCATTTTGTCAGGATTAATTCTTTCAGCTGGTTGCACTGCATCTTTACTAATACAGGTCTTGGCTGTTTTCTTATGGCCAGGTTTGGAGCATACACATAATACGGCCTTTCAATTAACAGAACCTGCAGTGGGATACCAGACCAGTTGCTTATTTGTGCCTTCATAAAATTAATGCAGTCTGTTTCTTCTGCTTTCTCTGGTACAGCAAAAACGTTCGGATTTTATTTACGTGTTCTGTCCTTTAATTCTGCCATTTTTTAAACATCTATCCATCACTCTTGACAGCTTGATCTGCCTCATACTCTGCCAGGAATTTCTTCATTTTGACTTCTGATTTTTTTTACAGTTTTATCAGCTCACCTCAATATATGTTTACAGCTTCTTCCATTTTTCCAGCCATTTATTTGAGTTGATATATTCTTTCAGTGTTTCATTTATTTTAGCGAACTCTGAGTACATTTGACTTAGTTTTTTCTCTAGATTACTGAAAGCCATGCCTTGCACCAAAGTTGGAGCTTGAACTGTTTTTTTTTTTTTTGAAACAGCTGCAGGGTCTGGTTATTGTTTTCTTTTTACCTTTTCTAGCTGACTTTCTTTCAGGCTCTCTTATTTTCTTCATCATTGCAATATGGAATGCATCAGAACCTACAATCTAAACCCAAGCTCCCCAGAACTTGAATTATCACACCCTCCTTGGTTAAATACTAGGTCAAGTTAATACCACCAAAACTATTAACTGCAACTAAACCAGTTCTAACAGCTTTTTCCAAACTAAAATATTTCCCACTGAAACAGACATTAACCAGTGCATCCATCTCTCTTTGAAAATTCTTTATCATTATAAATTAAGTAAAATAAACAAATCTCCTCAGATTTTATATATATATATATATATATATATATGTGTGTGTGTGTGTGTGTGTGTGTATATATATATATATATATATATATAAATATGTGTTTATATATATATATATATATATATATATATATATATATATATATATATATATATATATATATATATATATATATATATATATATATATATATACATATATTAGTATATATATATATATATATATATATATTTATGTGTGTGTGTGTGTGTGTGTGTGTGTGTGTGTGTGTATATATATATATATATATTATTTATTTATTTATTTTACATTTATTAACCAGGGGTGTCTGACTGAGCCGAAAAGGCCCTTTTTCAGCAGAGGCCCGGGGAGAAAAGCTCCACATAGAAAAATTACAGATACATTTAGACATGATCAGTATACACACAGATTACAAAAGACATGTTTTTACAGTGGTATGCAGCACATCAACAGCTACAGTGGAGAGAACAAACAAAAAAATATTAATTTAAAAATAAAGGTACTTAATAGATTTGTGGTCTACAGCTGAAATTTGGAACATGGGCAGAATACATACATAGTAAACAGGTACAATACATACATTGTAGATTAGCCAGTGTTTGTGAGAATAATTTTCAATCTTAATCAAGTACTCTAGGTTTAGTATGTGTACCTTGTCCACTTTCACTAGCCTGGGTAGCAATATTATATATATATATATATATATATATATATAGATATATATATATATGGGTTCATATGATACCGTCGACAACTGACTAAATCGACAACCGGCCCTGTAGCACCAATTTACCGAAACCGCACAGCATCGACACTTTAAATAACCGACACTGACTCTACCGACAACGCGCTACACCGACATCGCGTATTACAGCTAACGGGTATTAACATGTGTGAGGTAGGGGAGGTATTGCTAAACTTATGTCACTCAGTCTAACATTATAAATACATCCCCTACCTCACACATATATATATAGATATATATATATACAAGGTTGGCATAATGGTTATGGTATTTGCCTTACAAACATAAGGTACAGGGTTTGATTCTCACATAGGGTAATTGGCTAGGCATAAAATGCCCCACAAGGGCAGTTAGCCTAGTGCTAATCTATGAATCTATATATGTAAAATATATATATATATATATATATATATAGACACACACACATGTGTGTGTGTGTGTGTGTGTGTGTGTGTGTGTGTGTGTGTGTGTGTGTGTGTGTGTGTGTGTGTGTGAGAGTGTTTCCAATGCCATTTCTTCAACAAACACAGGGGGTGTTGTTTAATGTCAATGGTGTGGATAGCTGAGTGGTGAAAATGTCAGTGGGGTGTAATGTCGAGACAGATAAGTGGGGTTGGAGGGGTTAAAGTGTTTGTGTGAATGTGACTTATGGTTAGGGTCAGGGGAGAGTGAAGGATAGGCATACTATGTTTGTGTGCGAGTTTGTGTATTTTAGCGTTAGGTTAGGGGATCGATATAGTGTTTGTATGTGTTTGTGAATGTGTACATGTCTGAGTGTGTCTTGTGTAGTGGCAATGTTATGGAAAGGTTTTTATGATGATAAGGTATAGGGTTAGGGTTGAAAGAAGAGGCAGCATTAGGGTTAGGTTTAGCACCCTTTACTGAAGTGGTGCGGGGGGGGGGTGTGGAGCCTTAACTCATTAATACTTATGTGGTATGGAGTGTCACACCTCTAGCAGCCTACACACATCTAGCATTCCCAAACATTTTCTGAAAAGTAAACTTAAAAAGCATAAGATAAACACATGTAAATATTTTGTGAACAACAAAATCTATTACAACTATGCAAATAGCCATGCAATTTTGTCAGTACAAAGTATTCTTTACACTAGTAGTCAATGCATTCACTGCCTTTTCCATAAACAGTGCAATGTATTATTGTGCAGGGAAACCCCTAATTATATTTTTTCTAAACTTTCATGGACAATTTTACATATCTTTTAAATTATACAACCTAGACATTTATTATTAGAATATTTTGTTAACCAGACATAAGCTTTGGCATGACAACAAGAAATTCCTGTTTAAGTGCATATTTATTGAGATAATTACATAAATATGAAAACATGTTTAATTGTATAATTAACAGTGCAAATAATACTGGTATATCTGATATACACCAGCATTTTGAGTGAATTGCCCTGTCTCCCACATTAGTGTTTCACGCCATACAACTCAATAAAATGTAGGTCTCTCAGGTATATAAATATGAACATACATATGAAAATATGAATAATAAGTGGCAAACAAATATTAATTTATCCACTGCAAGACATCTTAGACTAGCAATCTTAGTGTCATTTTGTTAATAAATCATTGCCCTTTCTAATACTGCTTATTATTTGCTAGTAGGTCAATTATTTAAAGAAGGCAGACCCCCAAAAAAGTTCTGGACACCATAAGGAAGCATGGGTGTGTGCTGGAAGTATAAAAAAGGTATTTTAGGCTTGAGTGAGTTTAAGGCCCTTAGGGCCCTTATGATATCACAGATCCTGGCACTGGACAAACACTGTTCTTCTCCAGTCTGATAAGTGTGAAGTCTGCATGTCTAATGATAGAGTCATCTATGACAAAAGAATTTTCCTGTGCAGGAGCACACTTATTGGGCCTTATGGATGTAGGTCTGCTATCCTGGTGACTTTTCGATGAGTTGTGTGAATTTGCAGCATGTGTGAGTGAAGAAGGAGTTAGTGTTGCATTGTGTGTTGGAGCCTAGGATCTTTCAGAGCAGGCACTTCTATCAATAAAGACTCTTCACAAACAGGTACTGTTTTATAGACCGAGGATTCTTTTAGTCAGTTTTTAATTATTTGATTTCTGCTGCCAAAACGTTGCACTACAAAATATCTCATAATTAGACTTTTAAAAGTCTTTCTTTCAGTTGGAATTACACCTCATAATTTCCAAATAGTGATTGGAAGCTAATGTGGTAACCAGATGATTTATGTGTCAAGCAATGGCAACACATCCAGCAGGCAGCTTCAACCTTGCTTTTGATGACCCTGATTTATATGAGTGACAGATTTTTTTCATGACAGCATTTAGTGGATGAATTGTGTGTCAATGCTGCCCAGTATCAGACTCATGTTAACTTTTTGGAACAATGTAATACGTTTTCTAATCTATTAACTGCTCTGGGGGATCAGCTTAAGTCATGGAAACTAAATAAATATAAAAAGGATTTAAATGATTTCAACAGTAACAGACAGTTTTATTGGAAAAAAAATTGACTAAGGTTTTGGTATCATTCTAAGAGGATCCAGTATCTGCTACTTGGAATGACATGATTGACAGAGCTCGATGATTTGCCAGATATGGCCTGCATCTGTCATCTCTGGGTTTCTGGGTACTGGCTAAGGCTCTTGTCAGCCCTATAGTGCCTTTTTTTTAGGCAGTATTCGAAAGACCAAATTACCACCATAACAGCTATAAATAAATGCAATCTGAGGGTCATACTGTTCAATGCTAGAAGTCTAAATCTCAAAATGCACTTGCTGGAAGCACTCCTCAAAATGGAGAACATCGACATTTGTGCTCTAATGTAGACCGGGTTTAAAGCAGCAGAAAGCACCCTTGCAATACCGGGCTATAACTCATTCCACACCTTTTGGCCCAAGAATATGGACTGAAGCTCCAAAGGTGGTGGTGTCTCCATATTCATAAAGGTAATGCACACCTCCAGACTAGTAGCCCAGCATAACGCATCTGAGATACTTCAGATGCAGCTAACATTAGGTAAGACAGTGATTCAGGTCGTAGCCTGCTATAGGTCCCCAACCATGTCCCAAGACTCTCACTCCACATTCCTTAGCATCCTGGAAACTATTAAGATCAAACCCAATACTCTCATACTAAGTGACTTCAACTACCCCTCCATCAACTGGGAGAGCTATGCATGCACCAGTGCACTGGCCCAACATTTCCTGGAATTCATCAGTTCCAATGCCCTAGCCCAGCTCATTCTTATCCCCACTAGAGGAAGCAGCATCCTTGACCTGGTTATTACTAACATGGGCAACTGTTGAGCTACACCAATAATCAATTCCTCCCTGGTTAGATCCGACCACAAACTAATCACCATAGAAATCCACATCCCCCGCAAAGGTATCCCCCATGACAAAGTTCGCCAAAGCTTACTTTGGACTACTAAAAACAGAAGTGGCTAACTTCACAGCACCCATGCCAATGGAAAATAGATGCACAACTACCGAATCATACACCAATGCACTGTACGAACACGTACATAAATGCATCGAACTAGCCACACCCAACAAAACCAAGACACTCTCCTCCAAAAAAGGAAGCCAATCTGGTGGTCCCCTGCCATTAATAAACTCTACAACAGAAGGAAGAAACTGTTGCAGAAAAAGGTAAAGTTCCAAGACTGGAAAAAATCCCTTATTAGCCTCAACAAAAAGTTGAGATACCTCATCAAAACTTCCAGAGCTAGCTATGAAGGCAGAATTGTGGCAGACACTAAAAACAACCACAAAGCCTTCTATAGTTATATCAAGAATCTCCACGGCAATACTCAGATTTTCTCTGAGGTTACTGCACAATGGTACCTCCTATACTGAGCCAACAGATATTGCCAACATACTGGCCAATAGATTCATTGCCAGCTTTACCCCCCCCCCCCCGCAAAAGACCAATCTCAATACCGGAAGAATGCTAGGCACCCAGCATAACTGCAACACAGGTTAAAGCTGCTTTGTCCAAGGCCAAGAATACAGCATCCATGGGACTCAACAATATCCCTAGATGTGTTCTACAGGAACTACAATGTGAACTGGCACAATATCTGTTTGCCCTGTTCAATCACAGCCTCACCTCAAGCTTTCCCCTACCAAATGGCACACTGTTACAGTCATCCCTCTCCATAAAGGGGGAGTGACTACAGACCCTAGAATTTATCGCCCCATTAGCCTGAAGAGTCCGATATACAAGACTATGGAGAGCATCATCACGGACCTAATTAACAAGGATATAGGGAATCTCCAACCTCTACATCCCACGCTATTTGGTTTTGTGAAAGGAAGATCATGCCTGCTAACCTGGTTGACTTCTTTGAGTCAGTCACCAGAGCTGTGGATGAGGGTAAGGCAGTTCAGCCTACCTCGATCTGGCCAAGGCCTTTGATACCATTCCTCACTAAGGAGTTATTGATAAACTCTCCAAACTACAAAAACATGGTAGAGAAAGCAAACAGTGGACCATAATCTGTTTATTGAGGGAAGAAGGAAAGAAACATACCGGTTTCGGCCGTTAGGCCTTCCTCAGTGTTTGTAACTGTTACAAAATTCACAACATATATATATATATATATATATATATATGTATATATATATATATATACATATATATATACATATATATATATATATATATATATATATATATATATATATATATATATATATATATATATAGATATAGATATATAGATAGATATAGAGTGGTCTAGCGCCACCTGCAGTCCAAAGGCAGAATTGCATACATTTATACATTCATTTTTATATATATTCATTTAAACCAGGGGGGAAAAAAGGGCACCTAATTTAATAATCCATTTCTTTTCCATTTTGTTTAATATTGCATGCCAACCATATTTATTACCTGTATTCCGTTGTATAATGTCAATCACAGTAAATCTGAACTTGGCCTTTGGGTGTTTAATTGTGTGTTTGTACAGTGCATTCGTAGGTTTACAAGTCCTAATGTCACTAAGATGTTCTGAGATCCTAAATTTGACACAGTGGGAAGTTTGTCCTACATAAAATGCTGAACAATTGCATGATGCCAAATAAATCACCCAGTCTGATTGACAATTTGCAAAGAATCTAATAGAAAAAACTTCACCAGTGTTCCTACTAGTAAATTCCTTTGTTTTACTCATATTATTGCAATGTGTACAGTGACCACATGGGAAGCATCCCCATAGAGGGGCCCCCTTGTAAGGTTATTTGTTTAAATAAGTTCTCATTCTTGTTGATATGTTTATAGTGGTTGAAAAAGGAACCCATGTTCCGACCCCGTCTATATGAGAAGTGACATCTGTCGTCCAATATTGCCCTAAGTTTATCTGTTAACAATATATTCTAATGTCTCCGCACACAGTTGATAAGAGTGTCTGTATTTCTCCCATATGTAGTAACCAATCTAATTTGTGAGTTTGATTTCTGTTTATGCTCCTTGTATTGCAGTAGATTCTCCCTGTTTGTGTTATTAGCATACCGTCTGCCTTGAACGATATCACCTTTTTTTATATCCACGGTTAATAAACCTTGTAGATAAATCTGACTCATAGGTGGTAAATGTGCTTTCCTCTGAACAAATCCTCCTCAGGTGAAATAATTGTGATTTTGGAATGTTTCTGCAAATATAGGGGGGATGAAAGCTGGAGGCATGGAGTAAGGAGTTGTATTGGGGATATTTACGATAAATTTCTGTTGTTAATGTATGATTTACATTTCTTGTTACTAAGACATCTAAAAAGGTAATCTGATTAGTGTCATAAATTATCGTAAATTCAATACCCCATTTGTTTTCATTCAAATAAGTCACAAACTCCTTAAGATATACGATGTCAGATCTCCATACCATCCAGCAATCATCCAAATATCTCCTCCATATATCAATTTCATCAATGTAGATGCTGTGAACTCTGTCATAAATAATTTGGTCTTCAATGTAGGCCATAAAAAGGTCTGTGTATATAGGAGCAAATGAGGCCCATATGGCCGTGCCTTTGGTCTGTAAATAACATTCATTGCCATAGAATATCACATTTTTGGTTAACACATGTTCCGCCATGCATAGTAACAGTGTATTGAAACCTGGGGGATATAATTCTGACTTTGTTAACCAATATTCCAAAGCAACTTGGCCAGCTCAATGGGGGATGTTGGTATATAATGCAGAAACATCCAAAGTACACAAATACCACCCTTCCTCAAGCTGCATATCTGTTATTATCCGGAGGAATTCAGTCGTATCTTGTATTCTTGCTCTAACTCATTGGAGCAAGGGCTTGAGATGTAATGTGAGAAATTGAGATAATGGTTCATTGATAGAGCCTCTTCCCGAGACTATCGGTCGACCAGGTGGATGGTTTGGGTCATTATGGATCTTAGGGAGGAAGTAAATGTATTGGTTACAGGGATCTGTAACTGTAAGATGATGTTGAGTATCTTGTGTTATAATGCCTTCCTCCCTAGCTAGTTGTAAGAATTCATCTATTTTCTTTTTGAATCCTAGTGTAGGGTCAATCACCATATGTGTATAGTATCTACTATCTGATAATTGTCGCATCGCTTCAGAATTATATGCTGACCAATCCTGTACTACAATGGCACCCCCCTTGTCTGCTGTTAGTATTACTAGTTTCTTGTTGTTAGCCATTTCCACAATAGTGTCCATCTCCTTCCTGGACACGTTATTCTGTTTGACGTGGGAATCCTTGAAATTGAAGTGTAAATCTTTGAGAGTGGAGTTATAGAACATGGATACAATCGGATGCATGGGTGGCATAAATGTTGATTTATGATATCTGAATCTGGCATCATTATCTAAATTGCCTTCTGTCTGAAAAAACAGTTTCAGGTTAAGTAATCTGCAAAACTCAAAGATATCATTAGCAAATGAATCTTCAGAAATAAAGAAACCAGGAATAAAATGAAGTCCTTCATTAAGAATTTGAATTTGTGTTGTGGACAGTGTTGTAGATGAAATGTTTAACACATTATTTATTTCTGAATAATTAGTTTCAATAGGTCTACCATGCTTTCCACCCCTGTGTTTCCTCTTACCCCATTTGTAACTTTGGCTAAAGGGCTCAAAGCGTTTCTCCTTTTAGAAGCTGGCGAGTCAGCAGAATGTTGTATACTGGACTCTAAAGTGGTGGAGGAATCCTCCCCTGATTCATCACAACTTGAATTATTTGATTTTTTCAGGATAGATCTGGGCCTCTTCTTTTTATTGACCTTCCTATGGGAGGGCTCAAACCTAACATGTTTGTTACTTGAAAAGGGGTGCCCCCCTTCATAATCACTTAAGTCACGGTGAAATTTACCCATTTTTTTATCTTTCAGTGTCTGTTCAGAGCTGAGAAGGTCCTGTCCCAATTTCAGAAGGTTATTAGAATAGCCCTCCTGACCTTCAAATTTACTGATATCATTACACATATCAATGATTTCTAATATGTGTTTGTCTATGGTCCTCTCATGATATGCCGCCAAAATTTTAACAAATTCCATTGCTGATTTGTGTTGAGCTTCTGCCCATTGTTCCAATAAAATGGAATCTGCTTCGGAGACCAGTGGTTGTATCTTTACCCTCAGTCCCCTAGGTGATATATCTTTGGCCAAGTAGGCTTTGAAAAGTTTCGCATGCCACACGTTCACCCTTAATGCCCTCATACTTTTATTCAGTTTATGAAAGGAAGTTTCACAACTGTTAATTGTTGCAGAAGCTTCCTTATTAATATCTTGCCCCAAATTAGTAAGTCCAAATGCTGCTAAATCATTCCTATCAGCTGAGAGGCCCCTCAGTAATTCTGTAAGATCCATAATAAAAATATCAGTCCTGTTACAACATACAATAGGTCATGAATAGATAACGGAATCTGGATTATCTAAACCGTGCCAGGTCCCCACCAAAAATCTAATGAGAAAAAGTATCTTTAAGTGTGATGACTACACAGGCCCCTATTAGACTAATATATATATGAAACTTGGCACATAAAATGTTTGAAGCATAGACCAACTGGATGTAAACAATGATAGCTTCTATATTAAATGAGACTATCGACCCCTATTCCAAGTGCTATGTTTACACCCTGGTCATAAATATCAACTATGAATCAAGGAACAATAGCAGTCCCTGTATAAATATACAGTACTGAGTTCCAATAAAAATAAACATATATGTGACCATTCAATGTTGTTTGATAATTTGTTATGTTGTGCCAAAAAACTGAGGGGACCTCACCTGAAGGTAAAGTTTGAATGAATTTGGAAATACTAAAAAAAAGGGAGAAAAAAGGGAGAAAAAAAGAAAGAAGAAATTATTAGGCCACTGTTATAACTAAGTTACCAATTATAAAACCTGCACTGACCAGGACAGAACCTTCACTTTCAAAAGAGGTTAAGATGCTAAATATCTCTAAGAATTTAGGGCCCTCAGGCCAGCAATGAAATTTCTTGTTTCCATTTAAAACTGCATCTATTATATGGGTAAACCTGAAAAAATTCTTTAGATATCCCGACCAGCAAGTTTCAGTTTCATTAGTACATCATAAATGAAATTATTAATTGCCAAGATAAAAATGCAGTACTGTATTAAGATGCCTGTATATATTAATGTTGAAGCATAATATGCTTGTGTCCAGGACTCATATAGTGGGGGTACCTGATGAACAAACATAGACTGAAATTTTTAATATTTGAGATAAATGTCTTCCTTATAATATCTGGTCCAGTAGTCCTAAGAGGTAAAGCTATATATTTTTTAAGACTGTTATGGACCAAAAGGTATCTGATCCAAAAGATGCTGGATATTAAAGTTGCATTATCTGTTAACAAACTGCATTAAATCCTTCAATCTCATTCAACCATAATATATAACATCTGATGTACAATTATAGTATAACCACTGTAAGTCAAATATAACAATTCTGATGTGACATGAAACTTTCAAGAGAAACAAATCTTATATTAAAGCCCTTAGAACTCACCCATGTAATGGAAGAGTCCAAAAGCCAAGAGTTATCACATTAAAACTGAGTGGGTGTCATAAAACCAAGAAACATCCCCACCAGTATCTATTGTTTAGGTGCCCACGTTCAAACAGTTTGGAATAGTTACCATAAATCAAATATCAAACATTCGAACTCTGATGTTACATAGAACCTTCAGAAAAAGCTGAAGATTAAGTGAAAAACATCATTGTCACATATATGTAATATTTTTACCCAAAACCATATAAATCTGAAGGTCCAAAATTATTTCAGTAAAACAAAGCGGGTGTCATCCGCTTGCAATGTCGAGACCTTCCGTTTGTATGCCAGCATTAATACAGACCCTATAATTCACATCGAGCACTGATGAGATAGTTTTTACATTTGTTTAACCTTAATAGTCCAAGATTCTTCAGCATACCAAGCGAATATTATAAAAAAAATCATCCGTTTTATTAGCACGGCATTCCGTTTATGTCCCTATGTTGAAAAAGTTCCAATAGTTTCCGTCAAGCACTGAACTAGTATTGGAAAAATATTTATGAGGCTTATATGGCCATGAAAGTATACAATTGTTCCAGCAAAAAATAAAGCGGGCGTATATAATCCAAGAAAACATCCGCTTTCAGTAGCAAGATCTTCCCATCCGTATATTCATGTTAAACAGTCCCAATCGCTCACACTGTTGTTAAACACTGGAAAAATATATTTGTAGGACTAGTTTGCCACAAGATAAATACCATCAAACTCGTTTGCATAAATGAACATTTATCAAATGCCAAGTCTGAGACACGCAGAAAAAAGGCCCAAGCCTTTAAATGGAAAACAGTACCTATAGCAATGTCAATATTTTAGATGCGCTCGTTGGTGGTATTCCAAATTATAGTAGACTTCCCTGGGCAAGAAATAAAAGTTTATGTCCTGCAAGTTGACACAACTGAACCAAAATCTATCCTTCCTTGGATAAATAATCCTGAAAATAACAGCATTCCACCGACCATAATGAGTAGCAGTGCTTTGCCTACTGGCTACTACCTGATTACCAGCACTAGTCTCACAACAGATACAAGCAGCAAGGAATCAATTACATTTTCCCTTCCCTCACCAGAGGCAAAACAGTAGCAGTAATCCCAAGATGGTTCATGAAAAAGAGGTTGCAGGCTCATCTACAATTAGTAGTATTTTCCTAGATATTACTGAGGTCAAAGCAGTAACATAAATACAAAGCTGGCCCCTAAGAAGCAGTTTGTAGGCTTTCCAGTTTTTGGTCATCTCTAGTAGGGCTAGGAAATAATGCCCATCTGCTTTTCTCTCACAGAAGAAAAACAGACGCACTAATCTCTAGCCGACTCCTGAAGTGGTTCCTAGGTTCTCAGTTGATTACTCACATTGTCTCATGTGTTACAGAGTTTTAGAAGTAAAATGGAAAGGGGAGTTAATAATCTCTGTATTGTAGTGTACACTTAGTAAGTGGGAATACATGAAAGAGAGAATAATGCAGTCTTTAACAGTATAAGGGGTCCCTTTCCAGTTTAATATTTAATTGCTCATTAGTAGAAGCAGATAAGATGAGGAATGGAGTCAAATTTACAGTAAGGGTGGGCAAGTCAAGAGCTACGTAGTTTAAGCAACACTTCAGGGTTGGTGGGTTATTGGCAACATTCTAAATAGTCACACAGCCACAGCAGTGTCAGAGCAGTTGTAACTCCCAGCAATCAAAGCATTACTTGTTCTGCTTGCCCTGTACTGGAAATTCTCCTTCTTAGTTTATCCAACAGGTCACTAGATTTGATTGTTTTGCAGTTGTGAATAGAAACAATCTTTGCTAACTGGGTCTAGCCAAGAACTTTTAAAACTCCAAATAAAAGCAATTTTAAAGATAAACAGAAATGTAAAATAAAATAAACTGCAATAAAGTGAGAGCAAAAATAAAGAAGCACTACAAGTATGAAAGCCTTAATGCACTTGAGCATAAAATGCCTTTTTGCATACTTAGAGTTTACACTCATATCGCCTTGCAGTGTCCAGAACTTGTCTGGCTTTGGCTTATTTAACTGACATACCAACTAGTAATAGGCTGTATTAGAAAGGGCAAGAACTCATTAACAGAATGACACCAAGACTGTTAGTTTAGGCTGTCCTGTAGTGGAGAATTTAATCTTTGTTTGTCACCTATTCATATTATAGGTTCATAGGTAGGTACTAGGCTATTGGCCCAAGGGCCTAGTTAAGCCTAGCCAACAAGGTTCCCTGGCTTATGCCACCCAAGAAAGTTATTTTCTTGTGCCACTGTCGAGCAGAGCCACAGAAGTGATCCCCGGGGTGTATTTCCTATTTCCCATCCACTCATCAAGATTTTTCTTGAAGAGTGCTATTGAGAAACTTTGCTTGACATAGATGGGTAGCCTGTTCCAGAGTATGGGAAGTCTCTGGGACAGGAATCTATCCCTCCAGCATGTCCTGTTTATTGTGGTGACAAGGTTTAAGTCCCTAGAGCATGTAACTCAGAGGGACTGGGATTTCTTAAGGTATAGCATGTCCAGCAGCACTGGGTTTGACATAGCTTTATATGTTAGGCAGAGATCACCTCGGAGTAGGCGATATGCTATGGAGTAAAGCTGGAGTTTTTTATGACGGTCAGTGTAGGGCATCTGTTTGAGGCCAGTAATCCTCTTTGTGAGGTACTTCTTTGGCCTTTCCAGCTGCTCCAGATGTCTTGTGAGGTACATTCCAAAAGGGGTGTTGTACTCTATAATGGGTCTAATGAGTGTCGAGTAGAGGGGAGCAGTGACCTCTTTTTTCCTGGATGAGAACCCTTTTGTGATGAGGTGTGCCATGTAGAAGGACTTCCTGACTACTGTGGCAATGTGATTATCAAAGGAGAGACTACTGTCCACCTGGGTCCCAAGGTCTCTTATCACACATTTGGTGTTAAGTAGACTGCTGCCTATGTGGTAGTTCATGGATACAGAGTTTTTACCAAAGGGGATGACAATGCACTTTTTGGCATTGAGCTTGAGGCCATGGTTCTGACACCAGACATGCGTCTCAGTGAGGCCTTTCTGTAGGATGTCCACATCATTTGGGGACTTGACTATGGCTCCTAGTTTCCAGTCATTTGCAAACTTCGCTAGCCAGAGGGCTTCTGTGTTAGCCTGTACTTCAGAGAAGTAGATACCAAACAGGAGATGTCCCAGGACTGAGCCCTGTGGTACTCCACTTGTCACTCATTTGAAGTAAGATTTGGAGTCTGCAACTTTTACAGTGTGGGTTCTGTCAGTGAGCCAGTTTGCAACCCATCTTGTGATGTTGGGATTTATACCTAGTTTAGTGAGTTTAGCTATAATTCCAGAGTGAGGGGAGTGTCAAAAGCCTTGGCAAGGTCAAGATAGGCTGGGTGAACCACCTTACCCTCATCTATGGCTTTGGTGACTGCCTCAAAGATGTTGATCAGGTTCAGGAGGCATTATCTGCCTTTCACAAACCTGAACTGGATGGGGTCCAGAGTTTGGAGGTTGCCAATGTCTTTGTTTATGAGTTCCATGATGATATGTTCCATGGCCTTGCAGACCAGGCTCGTCAGGCTAACAGGGCAATAGTTCCCGGGATCAGTGTTGGCTCTGCCTTTGTAGAGTGGGATAACTGTTGCTGTGCACCATTCAGTGGGCACAAAGCCTGATGTGAGGCTATGATTGAACATGGTGCTTAGGCAGAGAGCCAGTTCGTTCTGAAGTTAATGTAAAACGCAGCTTGGGATGTTGTCCGGTCCCATGGATGCTGTGTTTTTGGCTTTAGAGAGTGCAGCTTTTACCTGTGTAGTTGTGATTACAGGGACTCTACATTCTTCCTGTATAGATATGGGCCTTTTAGGGAGTGAGAGGGGGTAAAGTTAGCACTGAACCTATCTGCCAGGATGTTGGCAATATCAGTTAGTTCTATATTTTTTGTGCCATTGTGCTGTAACTCAGAGCAGATTTGAGTGTTGCCACTGAGATTCTTGACATGGCTATAGAGTGCTTTGTGGTTGTCCTTCATCAGTGGCAATTTTGTTTTCGTAGCTAGATTTAGAGGATCTTATAAGGGATCTCAGCTTCTTACTGAGGCTGACCAGGGAGCACTTCCACACATGGGATTTTACTCTCTTTTTCATATTTATGTTCATATTTTCATGTCTGACAGACCTACATGTTATTGAGTTGTATGTTGTGAAACACCAACGTGGGAGACAGGACAATTCACTGAAAATGGTGTATATCACACTATACTGGAAATATTGCTAGTTGTTTGTTAGTAATTATGATAATAAGCAATATTTCCTTATATAATTTATACTCCAAAAAAACAAATCACTTGCAAACTGTTGAATAACATTAGGTGAAACCGTACATGTTGTTGAAAAAAACTGTCTTTAATATTTGCACTGTAACTTGCACATCTTGAGAGGTATCCAGTATTATTTGTATTACTAATTATACAATTAAACATATTTTCATATTTCTGCAAATATCTCAAAAAACATACACTTACAGAGGAATTTCTTGTTGTGTGAAAGCTTATGTCTGTTAACAAAAATGTGCTGATAATAAATGTCTAGGTTGTATAGTTTTCATGATATGAAAATGTGTTTGTGAAAATTTATGAAAATATAATTTGGGGTTTGTGTGCATTATAATATATTATATTATTTATGGAAAAGACTAAGAATGCACTGACTATTATCATTGTAAAGAATATTTCTTCCTGATAACATTGCTAATTGTAGAGTATTAATAGCTTTTATTGTTGAGCAAATATCTATATTTGATTATCTTACGATTTTGAGACTATTTTTCAGAAAATGCTCTGGAATGCAATATGTGTGTAGGCTGCTAGAGTTGTGACATTCCACACCACACAGGTATTAATGAGTTAATGAAAAAATCCAAAATAGTCATACAATAGCAGCAGTCTGAGAGCAGGAGCAGCTCTCAGTGATTAAACTATTACCTGTTGTGCTTACCCTAAATAAGAAATTCCACTTCCTAGCTCTTCCTCCAAATCAGTTAGATAAAATTCCTTTGCAAAAATTGAATGGAGTAAAAATCTTTATATCTGGACTGAACCAAGAACTTTTAAAACTCCAAGAAAAAAACAACTTTAAAGTAAAACAAAAATGTAAAATAAAACAAACCTCAATAAAATAAGAGCAAAAATCAAGAAATAATGCATATGTGCAGCCTTTAATTGAAGAAATCCAGAATAGTTATACAACAGTAGCACTCTCAGAGCCGTTGCAGCTCTCAAAGATTAAATAAGGGTGGTATTCATAGTCCTAGGGTTCATATGCACACAAGGGCATTTGGTAAAAAGTGCCGCTGCACCTTTATGCAAATATAGTCAGTGCTGAATACTCAAAAGGGAAGGGCTGAGTAGACATGCCCACAACCCTTTGGACTGTCTGCAAATTTCCAAAATAGTTTAAATGTACTGTGGGTTTTTGTGAATTTAAAGTTTTGAGTGTAAATTGGCAATTACGTTTGGCTCTTTTCATAACTTTGGAGGTGTACATGGGCTTGTTTAGGCTAGGGCACATTGCCAGCACCCAGTGAAGCAGAGTGGCATTCAGCTCAGTCATGTAGAAGTGAATATAAAAAAGATAGTAAGGTATTATATACTGAATACATGGGTGGCCTTATATGGTCACCCTGAATGGCTCTTTATGAGGTCGGAAATAGGAAGATAGGACATCTGGAAATGGAAGATGAAGAGAGAGAGAGAGAGAGAGAGAGAGAGAGAGACAAGGTGTACACAAAAGGAAGACATAGAGAGGGTTGTTCTAGAGGAGATGAGAAGTAGGGGGGTATATTTTTGGCAGGGGATAGACCCCCCCCCCATTTTTCAAATGTGTTTTATAGGAGAGAAGTTGGGGAAAGTGTAATGGAAGAGTGTGTAAGAAAGAGACTTAGGGAAGAGTTAAGCAATAGTTGTGACATAAAGACAGACAGGCATGGTATGATGGGCTGACAAGGGGGTGGGGATGCATGGTACTCAAATGGCATATAAGCACAAAAGACTGAGGGTGAGGAAATGTTGAGTCAAGTCAAACCATGGTCTGGAGGACCTCAAATAGCCACAGTGGCTGACGGAACACCAGTGGAAGACCCCAGTGACATGGGATTAGAGATCTGTGATGGCTCAATGGACAGACCCTACTGGTTCAATGAGTCTGTAACCCACTGAAGGAACTGTTGCATAAGTCGAAGGCATCTCTGCATTATCCACTCAACCACATCTACTACCAGATCCCCATATCTTGTTCTTTTTGTGGATTTCCAGGCTATGCCACCCCAGGGTGCCTAGATATCCCTAGGTGAGTAGAGTGGGATGATGAACATTTCCTGAGCTGGGAAGTAAGAAGTTGGGCTGCCCCTGGGATCCCTGGACCCATGGAAAATGGAACACAAAATGGGGAAGAAGAAAAACAAGGAAAATGATAACAAACTAAATATATAAATGAGATAACGAGAGATGCAAAATGTAAACAACAAAAGACTCATAAATTGCTGTTACAGTATTTTATTAACATTATCATCATCATCATCAACAACAGACTGTTTTCCTCATTTTCTACATGGGGTCAAGATGTCATGTTAATTGTCACCATCTCTCTCAATTCAATGCTACATTCCTGCGTTCTTTGGCACTCATGCCTGACTATTGCAGATCTTCTCTCACACAATCCATCCACCTTTTTGCTGGATGCCCTTGATTCCTCTAACCTTTTTCCTGTCTGTCCCAAATCTTCTTCACTAGATTGTCTTCTGCTTATATGCACATGTGCCTGAATCACTGTAATCTGTTCTCTGTGATCTTTTCTGCAATTGGAGCTACTTTGGCTTCTCCTCGTATGTCCTCATATCTTCATCTGTTCTACAGTGTGCATCGTACCATCCATATCAGGCACTACATTCCATCATCTCTAGCTTCCTCATCTGCTCTGCTTTTACTGCCCATGTTTCTGTATCATACAGTATCACTGGTCACACCACTGTTTTGTACACCTTACTTTTCAGCTGCTTTGATACCCTTCTGTCATACACTACACTTGACACTCTATGGCAGTTGGCCGCAGCCTCTCTGATTCTAGCTTTGACCTCTTCATTCAGACTTCCCTTCTCCTTAACCACCCCTCCTAGATACTTGAAGCTATTAACCTGTTCTAATGTCTTCCCTTCTATCTCAGTTCTTTTCTGATTTCCCAATTTGCCACCATTACCACTGTCTTATCTGTACTTAATTTCATCCCATGTACCTTCAGTTTTGCATTCCATTCCCCTAGTCTTTGCTGAAGTTCTTGCTCAGTCTGCCTGTAATGCCACATCATCTGCATGCAGCAACTTTGTTGATCTCTCCTCTCCAACCTGTTTGCTAATGTAGTCCATCAGTAATAACAGCAGCTAGCTCAGAGCTGAAACCTGATATACACACACTCTCCCACAGGGAACCCCTATGTGAGACAGAACACTGTTTGTACTTGAGTCATTAGGTAATTGTACATAGCCTGCACTAATTCTACCAATGTTTCTGGGACTTCAAACCATAACAGTACTGCCCAAATCTGCTTTCTTGGGATCTTGCCCTATGCTGTCTCCAAGTCTAGGAATGCCCAGTTGGATTCTTTCCTCATGTCTAACTTCTTTTCAACTATCTGTCTCACTGCAAGCATTGGGTCAGTTGTGCTGCATCCTGATCTGAATCTGAACTGCTCATCTCTCATCCATCTGCCATCCTACCTTTTTTCTACTATTCTGTGCATCTGTTTATTAATCATCAAACTTTCATGCAATGGGAGTTTGATGCTTCTGTACTGCCCAAAGTTGTGGATGACCTCTTTGTTCTTATATACCAGCAGAGGTATGCTTATTCTCCATTTTGTGGGGTGCTAGAGTAATTCATTGAACTGTTGTACTTTCTCTCCAGTCACTTGCAACTGATTTAATCTCAGTGCCCTTTTCTTACTGGGAGAAATCTACCTGAGTTGCATGTTGGCCACTCTTGTACGTGATCTTGTGACTGTCTACCTTTCTGAGACATGGCTACTATCAAGCAATTTGCCAGTCACCTATGTTGACCCAGGCAGTCCTCATGTCCTGTTCTGTCTGTCCAGATAGTGTATTCCTGTTTTTCTCACAATCACAACCCTGTGGGGCAGGTATAAATACTGCTGTATCATTACACTGGATTAACATTAGAGTGGTAGACTCTGGATCCCAAGCCAAATAGCTTTGGTGCACTGCCATTCCATCTTATCTCTTGAATACATAGCAATTCTTGGTACACACTAGCCAAGGGTTCCAGGTCCCCAACCCACTTATTACTGGTAACCCATGCTCATTTGGCAACATTAGCCAGCATGACTGAATCATCTAGAGCCATATTTTACACCGTCAAGTGGTTAGCCCTGCCACAGTGCTCAGTACTCAGTCTGTGATGTGTATTCTCTTAACTTGAGGATACCATGTGCCACAGTAGATGCCTGAAGTGGCTGATCTATACAACTGTTCTCCTTATAGGGCACCATGCAGAGTCTGTGCTGCTGCCCACATCTCCATTCATTAGTGAGTTTGAGATGAAAACACTCTGCATTTTTTTGGAGGCGGTAGAAACCCACAGAGACAGAGGGAGAACATGCAAACTCCAAACAGGCATTAGTCAGTGGTCAGGATAAAACCTTGTATCTTGTGCATGGGAGGTGAAAACCTTAACCATGATGCCAACTGGTCTCTATGGTTTCTCAGTCTTCAGCCTTATCTTTATTCCATGGAACATTGGCCTGGAGCTAAACATGGAAATGCAGACAGCCTGGTTCTGAGTAGGAGGAGGGAAATGCATCAGGAAAGGAATGACAGTAGATGATAAGAGTATTGCAGAGCTTCTGAATCTGAACTGCTCATCTTCCATCTTGCATGCTACTACTCTGCATATCCATTTATCAATAACCCTCTCCAGAGCTTTCATGCAATGTAATAGGAGTTTGATGCCTCTGTACTGCCCACATTTGTGGATGTCCCCTTTGTTCTTGTACATTGTCATGAGTATGCTTATTCTTCAGTCATCTGGGAAACACATTTCTCTCCACACTGCTATGAGTACCCTCAGGAGCCATTTCTGCCCTGTCTCATCCAATATCTTTATAATGTCTGCTGTGACCTCATCTGAGCCTGTGCTTTCCCCTGGCTTCATTTTCCTTAATGCTATTCTCACTTCTTCTAGGCTGGGCTCCTCTTCTTCTCTCATTGAAGTCTGTTTCTGGGACAGTACAGCTTCTGTGGCATTTTATTCATTCAGAAGCTGCTGGAAATACTCCTTCCATTTACCTTTGGTGTCCTGTGGACTGGTGAGCAGGTTGTTGCTGGCATCCCTTGTGAAGGGTGTCTATCTACCTTATCTTTCTGTCTTTGCCTTGCAACCTGATATAGTTTCTTTGTACCACCTACTGATACACTTTCCAGAAATTGGTAGAGTGCCTCCGATGCCCTATTCTTAGCTATTGCAACTCCTTTCTTAGCTTCTTTGTTAGCCAACCAGTATTCCTTCCTAACCTGGTCAGTCTTTTCTATCTCCCATTTTTTCTGCACTCCTTCTTTCTTTTGATCACTTCCTAGACCTCTGCATTCCACAACCAGCTTTCCTTATGCACCTTATTTCCATACCTGGCTCAGCCACATATCTGTTCTGTAATCCTAACACATGCTGTTTTGAGGCACTGCCATTCTTTTTCAACTCCACCTATTCCTCCTCTTCTTGGGGTGCTAGAGCTCTGAGTAATTCCTTCAGCTGTTGTACTTTTTCTCCAGTCAACATCATGGTCTTCAGCCTGGTCTCTGTTGACCTTAGAGCCTTATCAGACCACTGTTTGCAGCTGATTGCAGCAACCAGTGGTTTATGCTCTGGGCCGATGGTTTCATTGGGGATGACTTTGCAATCATGGATTCTTACCCTAGTGCCTTTTCCTTACTAAGAGGAAGTCTACCTGAGTTGCATGTTGACTATTCTTGTATGTGATCTTGTGACTGTCTCTCTTTCTGAACCATGTGTTGGCTACTATCAAGCAATTTGCCAGACAGAAATCTAGAATGGCTTCTCCTTCTTTATTCTTGTTGCCCCTCCCATGTGGACCCAGGCAGTCCTCACATCCTACTGTGTCTGTCCTGATATGTGCAGACACCCATTATCAACATCAGTTCATGTTTTTCTGCTTTATCTAGTAGGTCCTGTAACTGCTGCCTGAATGCACTCTTTTCCTCATTATCACAACCCTGCTGTGGGGCATAGGCCGAGATTATGAATACTGCCCTAGCATTACACTGTAGTCTATTTGCTACGAGTCTGTCATTAGTTCTGATGATATCCCTCATTGCCTTCTGAAGCCTTTCTCTCACGACAATTCCCACACCACTTCTAGCCTGTCCCCCCGTCCCCCTCCTGAGTTATAGAACATGGGTGAAATTCTTGGCTAGGCTTATAAGGGCCTCCATGCCAATAGCCTAGTATCATCCTATGAACCTATGAACCTATGGATCCCAAGCCAAGTGGCTCTGCTGCACTACCCTTCCATCTTCTCTCTTAGCTACATAGAATGTCCAGTCTCCTCCGTATCATCATCTCATCCACTTCTGAGCTGTTTTCTGTCAGTGAACCTACATTAAGTGTAGCAATTCTCAGTTCATGTTTCACAGGTTGAGTCATTTTACATCCAGCATTCACTAAACAGAGCTATCCCAGGTAACCCAGGCTGGGCAACTAGACACCAGCCAACCAGTAGCTTATTTACACAGGGCTGCTGTGTTTTATGGTGGGCACACACTGGCCAATAGGGGCACATGCACCTCTCCCACCATTAACATGAGTCCCTGGCATAGATTTAGTAGGCCAGGTCCTCAACCCACTTATCACCAGTAACTACCCATGCCCATTTTGGTAGCATTAGTCAACATGACTGAATCGCCTAGAGCCATATTTTACACCATTGAGTGGCTAGCCCTGCCATGGAGGCAGTCTGTGATCTGTGTTCTTCCATCTTGAGGATACTGAACACCACAGTAGATTCCCAAAGTGGTTGGTCTGTACAACTCTTCCCCTATAGGGCACAATGTACTACTGCCCACAGCTCCATTCATTGATGAGTTTTGAGATGGAAAATCTCAGCATGTTTTTTGGAGTTGGGAGGAACTCCACAGAGACACAGAGAGAACATGCAAATTCCAAACAGGCACATATTAATCTGAAACAGTTGTTTAATAAGAGTTGAATTAATCACTGGATCCAGCATATTTTACCTTGTGAGTGCCTGTTATAAACTGGCAGATAAGACACTGTGGCCAGGATAGCTGGCTAAATGCAACAATTAGAAAAAGCTCTGTAACTGAATATTCTTTTTCTGACAAAAATATCAAATAAAAATAAAAATTCGGAGATTCCTGATAATTATTTTTTATATTCACAAATAGTGAGGAAAAGAAAATATATGGTAAATTTCCTTTGGAGTTGTAATTTTCCTGTCAGAATTTCAAGTATGCAGGATATATCAATCTAAATTGAAAATTTTAAAGAAGAACATAGAAAACATATGGGTCATCTGGAAACTTTAATAAAACAACAAGGTATGCAAACTAATAACATGGAAGAAGCCTGAAATGACCATGAAGGGAGAAGTAATGAAGGTGAGTCCCAAAATGAATTACTCTTAAAACAAAAAAGACAAAGTAGATGATCTAGAAAAAATAGACTGAGAAGAAATAATATGAAGGAGACAATAATATAAAATGTTTGACAAGTTGTTTATATAAAAAAATGATTTTGCTAGAGATTTTATCTTTTGGGATAGAGAAAAGCACATGGATCTTTGATAACAGCATCAAAAAATGAAAATGTACCTCCTCATTCAATAATAGTCACATTTATGTTCAGTATGAAAAAAGATGAAACACTGAAAGTAGCTTGGTCTAATCTACCTATTAAAATAGGAGAGCATCAAGTCAGATTTGACAATGGCTATTACTCCACTAAGGTAATGATGAGAAGAAAAGCATGCTTACCTTTGATTAGAGAGCTAATGAAGAGCAACATTAAAACTAATTTATTATTTCCTGCAAAGATAAACATTTCTGTTCTTGAAGGATCCAGAGTATCTGATACATTAGAAGAAGCATCCGCATTTGTCCATCAAAATACAATTCTGTACTGTACTGAGGAAATGGAAATGGACTGGACTGCAGCATCCCTCAAGAGACTGGGTGGAAAGAATGCTTGGAAAACTACCACTAAACTAAAAAGAAAACTTAAATGAATGTTCTTATTGGACCATATTGTTAAAGTTGCTTGTTGGTAGGCTTGTTTGTTAAGCAATGGAACTTTTTAGGAGTTTGCATATCCCAAAAACTAATGTAAGTATTTTCAATGTGCATAAAAAGCTTGCATAACACTATTGAAGGGAAGAAGGCAGTATTAATTAAATATTAAGTAAGTAATGTTAATTAAACTTATGCTTAAACTTCAGTTTAATAGTCACTTATTAAACTAAACTAGATTCACAAATGTGTTAATGAAGTTAAAAGACATGTTTGGGAACAAGGGAAGAAATACTTCCATTATGACTTTACATTTTTGTTTATGCATTAATATATTACAGGAGGTTACTTCTTAAAACTAGGTAGATTTTATTTGCATTTACAGGGATGAGTTGATTAAATGTTATTTATTGACATTTTAAAGACAAATTAGAAGAAACAGAGTAATACTGCGGTGGTGGTGCTGCGGTAGCATTGTCGCCTCACAGTTACACATTGCCCGTTAGATTCTCAGTTAGAGCGTCTTCTGTGTAGCGACATGCATGAATGGGTGTTCCTTCATTGAAGGTTGTGCATTAGGCCCGGTAAGCCAGTACGTAAAAATCTACTGCCAATCATTAGCAGACCGGAGTTCCGCTGTGGCGACCCCTAACCGGGAAAAGCCAAAAAACACAAACAAACATTTGTGAAGAAAAGAGTAATAGTGAATTGAATGATATTGGCTTTGCTGTTTTTTCATTTTTGTACACATTCTGTTAACAGACTGTTGAATCTGGTGAGATTGCTGCTCAACTTAGAGTTTAAAATGAAAGAAAATTTCACTGAGAAAAGATCAATTTACATTTAGACTTCTTTGACTTCCTACCTGCTTCTCATATGAATCATTTGCAAATATAGGCTATAGTGAGTTCAAGAAGATAAACACTGTTGCAATCCTGAATAAGGAAGTAATGAACTGCAGGTTGAAAAAGTTATCCATGATAAAAGTCAAAGATAAGTCTTTTATATATATATATATATATATATATATATATATATATATATATATATATATATATATATTGAAAGAGAGAGAGAGATAAATGTGTGTGTAAGAGATAAGTAACATTTTGTCTACTTTATCAATATATTTTCTGATAACTCTAATACATTACTGCCTTTCTTAAATAAACAGTTATTTAAACACAGTACATTAAGCAACTTGAACTCTTATAAATTGTGATCATAGTTGAAATTGTGCAGGACTGTAAAATATCATTTCAGTTAGAAGTAGCCTTTAGATAACTATGATTTGTAATATAACAGATAGAATTTAATACAAGGCTTAGCTGTCATTAACCAATACCCAATGCAGAAGGCTGTTGTGTGTTACACAGAGATATAATAAATATGGTTCTATATAGTAGGCAGCAGTATTGGTGTTAATAATAAAAATACAAATGAAAAAGATTAGTCACAACATATCTTGATTTAGTGCTGTTCTAAATAGTATTTAACTGTATCCTATCCCATGTGAAAATATACTTCATCTTAATGCATGAATATTTTAAATGCCTTAGGAAAATATAGGATATGTTTTATGGCAAACTGAAATCAGTCTGTATTAATAAAAAGAATTTGGTTTCAGAATTAATTGGTGTATTTTACTCTGTGTGACCCAAAAAAAATGATGTCATTGGATTGTTGTTGCTAGATTACTTTATTTTAAAATGTAGGTTCTTAACTTGTCATATGAATAGTAA